>NC_065532.1:10932138-11232138 GCF_020184175.1 Aphis gossypii | reverse complement strand
TGAATTGCTTGTAGTAGCAATAAATAACAGAAAAAGTCCTACAAATATATAATATGTCCAGTAAAATTGCATCAACTACCATGCTACTTTATATATACATATATAATAATAATAATACGGTAGATACGTTTATACAGTAGGTACCTAATGTAGCAGAGAGCGTTTTCATTATTATTACGATTTTAAACGTTTACAAAAATATTGAATTTAAACGTATTTTCATTATAAGTATGTGCGATATACATATTAAACGGTATAGTAATAAATGAAATATATTATACATACAGAAAATGATTTCATAAAATATGAATAATTATTAATTAAATATTATAATAGGTATATTAATATACGAAATACGTTTGTAGTTTTGAATAATATCATGTATTGTGAATATGCATTTGTGTTTATGTACATTAGATAACAGATGAATTTTATATCATAGTAATAGTATTAAATTAAAACATTTTAACATATATATATATTTATTTGTCAATTAACAATTTATTTATTTTATATTTTACTGACATTAATATACAGACTTCTAACTGTGCTACTATTTGAAAATCAGTATAATATACCATCAGTATAGTTAATTTTGATAACAAAATATTGTTTGTGTTGCTACACTTTTTTTATTTAAATTAATATCAATGTAATATTATTAATATGTGTTGCTAACTATTATTGTTATAAAAAAGTTATTCTAAAAAACAAATAATAATATTATTTAACCTAAGTATTGAACTATATCGTCTTAAAAATAACATACATTGTTTAAAGTTTAAAAATAAAATATTAAAAACTTCCATTGAGTTACTATTATAGGTACCTGGAAAAAGTATATACTTTTAGCAACCTTTCGTGAATGTAAATAATTAAAATTTGATATTTTGAAAAAAAAGTTTAGTTAGTTAATTTTAACTACAGTTAAATATAGATATGTACAGCTATCATTAATTTAACTAAATGCATATTATGTTTAAAATTAACTGGAAAAGGTCAAGTTTTAATAATGAATTTCATAAGCAATTAATTAACTTAGTTAATTGTATATTTAACCAAATAATTACATTTTTTTAAGAAATCGACTTTTTAACTTAGGTTTTACTTATCAACTATTCAATAACCACATTTTACAGTAGGTATGAAATTAAAAAAAAAATAAAAACATAAATTTCCTATACTAATACTTTCATAAAATTATCATAAATTAAAAAATATAAAATAAATAACATTAAGTACCAATAAATGAGTGTCAGTTTTTTTTACGTGTCATTATAAAGCATATTATAACATAAATACTTGAAAAAGGACATAACAATATTGTGTTAATATACATTACACAATCTGGTGTATCTATTATTTATTTTTTTTAAGTGATAAATATATTGTGTAATATAACAGCTTCTTACAAAGCTTTGAGTTCGCTTTTAAGCCTAGATAAGCTGAGAATTTAGTTATATATATACACATTACACACACACACACAAACAGACGGTAACGTAAAAATTGAACTCGAACGTTTGAGGCACTCTGCTATAAGTTTTAATGATATTACAATTGGCACGTATACTCGGGTTTAAAATCGACAGCTGCGCTGCTCGTCGACACCGCCATCGTCTGTATAATAATATTACTATGGTTCACGAATGAGAAATCACGTTACAAATCTTCGTCACGTATCCATTTTATATGCCTTCAAAGATCTTTGTTCGTCATACAATTCGCAAAAACACACAAACACACACACATTTATAGGTACTAAATGTTATTTATTTTATATTTTTACATTATTGAAAGAAAAATGTTTAAATGATTCTATAAAAATATGGCATGCCGACAATAGCGCATTTAAATGTTTATTAATATTATTTTAGTTTATGATTATAATATCAATGTCGATGAAAAATCATATACCTATCTACGATAAACAACGATGGCGTGTCCCCTACTGTTTGGACGCATAAATTATATAAGATATATATACGTAGACAGGCAGTATCTTGTTCATAAATAATTCACGATTCAACCGTAAGAAATATAAATTAATCGATACAGCTTGAAGATTTAATAAAATATTAACATAATAAACACACAAGCAAGGAGGAATAAAAATATACTATATAAAAAATGTCGAAGGGACATATTATGATATTTAAACTATAATGTATATCGAGATGACAACTTTACCGATCCACCCGACTCTATTATGCTCTGAACACGCTTAATAATTTATTGTATGCCATATTATCAAATATTATAATATTATCATTTTACAATAAATTACTAAATTAATACAAAATAGTGTATTTAAAAATGCATTATTGAAATAAATCTGATTAAACCATACAATTTTGAAGAAGTTTTTATAATGAGCTTTATATTCGGCATTGTGCATCGTGTGTTATATGAATTTATGCGACTGATTATGTATAATTATTCTAAAAACAAATGAGTACCTAAGTCTCGATCTGTGAGCATGCTAAATTATTAGTTTTTGACGTATTTTAATAAAGCGCAATAATAAATAACTATAATTCTATACACAATTTAAAAACAATGATCTTAATACCAACAGTCGTAATTAAAATATATCTTATTACATTCAAACGTATAATTATGTACAGTAACTACGGAAAATACATAAATATCTTAATATCAACAATAATATTATAACCATGAGTATAATATTATATTGGTAACAAACAGACATATAACGCTGATAAAAGGTATTTTAAACTTATATTACTTATGCACTAAAATCATTGTTAGTGTAGTAAATTGTAAATTTTAAATTAAATTGAAAACCAGAAGACCATAATTCCAACCTTGGTCTTAGGCGATTTCCAGAGTATTAATATACGATTATAGTTTTAACAGTCTTTTAAAATCGTTTTTTTTTGTTTTTTAAACACACTGTTTACAATAACGTAACGCTTAAACGTATAAAATAATATATTTAGTAGTTTGTTCGAAACGACGTCATCGGCGCGAAAACGCATAAAACAAACACATATAAATAAAACGTAGGTAATAATAACCGAAATAAACGTTAAAAATAAACGACGCACAAAAGACATCCGCCATACCAGCTAATACGGTTTTAATCGATATTATCGAAAAAAAAAACAAAAAACAAAAAAACAAACGGTGCAGCAGAATGTTATCGAAGATTTACGCCGTCGTCGCCAGAAATATTCGATTCGCGGCTACAGCTCCCTGCAGACGCTCGCACGGCGACGTTTTCCGCGATTTCTGCAGGAGACCGGCGAGCGACTATTCGCAGATGCACCGTTTGCGCACGGACGCCGAACAGGTGGGCCGGAAGTTCGAGGTGTCCGACGACGAGCTGACGGAAGTGACGCGCCGCATGTCGGGCGCCATGGAGTTGGGCGTACGGCGTTCCAGGTGGCTCGCGAGCGGGTCGTCCGCGATGGGGTGCTGGGACACGCGGGTGCCGTACCCGTGGCCGTCCGCGGCCCCCGTCCACCGGTTTCTGAGCGCGGACCTGAGCCGCGGCGATCGGTTCCGAACGGAACTGACGACCACGTTAAGACGCCTGGACGCGTCGTGGACCGTGTCCAACGTACACCCGCTGACGGCCGACGACCTGAGGACCGGCAACGTAGCGGCCGATCTGTTCGGTCGCGTGGCCGGCGAGCTGGCGGCGTTGGCCGAAACGCGCGGCCTCGGACGGGCCGGACTTCCGCTGGCGCTCACGCTCGGCTTTCCGGTCGAGCACGGCGGGCCCCTGGGCGGTCCGGCCAGCCTGCTCCGGTGGACCAAGGAGTTGGGCGGCGGCCGGGCGGACGGGGCGCGGGGCGTCGTCGACGTGGCGGCCGAGTGGCGGAAGGCCGCGGCCCGGGCCGGCGTGGCCGCGGGCCCGGTGGTCGTGCTCAACGACGCGTGCGTGGCCATGATGAAGGGGCCGCCGAGCGCGCGAGTGGCCATCGTCGTGGACGACGGCTGCAACTGCTGTTACGTGTCGGAATTCGGCCGCAACGTCGTCAACACCGAATGGGGAGCCTTCGGCGAGGACGGAACCCTCGACCACTTGTTGACGGAGTACGACCGCCGGCTGGACGCCCGATCCCGCGATCCCGGCAAGCAGATTTACGAGAAAATGACTTCAGGCGAGTGATGATTTTAATGTAATATAATATATGCGCGTCGGTCTGATCGCCACAGGGTTTGAGAGATACGAGTATGACGACATTGTTCCGAAAAGAATTTTCGTAATATTATTCCGATTTTTAAACTCTAAAAAGCTTTGCGCGTCAGTAAGTCTCGGACCTTTGTGTGCTGCTCCGAAAGCGTATAATATACTAAATAAAAATATTATGCAGTCTTTTTTGCGGTCCGAGGGATTTGCATGTTTTTACGTCGAAAATCGTAGCAGTGTGTGTTTGTTTTAAATTTAGACACACTGTTTTATAATATCGTTTCAATGCCTACGATTTTATACTTATCAAAAATCTGGCAATTTATTTGCATTATGCGACACCCAGAATGATGATTAGACGGTAGACACGAGTCTTAATAGCGACCGTTTTGTCGGTCTTAGATTCCAAACAAAATCTTAAACGTCTTTAGTCCTAATACACAAACGTTTCTGTTTTATTAATACGATTTAAGTCTATTAAAAACGGTCGTAATCGTCAAACGACGAAAATAAAATATAAATATTGTAAAATTTAAAAAAAAAAAAAAGCTCTAAATATTTAGAAATTTGCATAAACAACACTGTTTATATTTCATTCTTATTCCTGTATAGAGTTATAGAGTTTATATTGTATTTGGTTCAAACGAGACGAAAACTACAAATGCGACAATACGTTTGATTCTTACACTCGAAAATAATTTGCGCATTTGAATGTAAATTGGTGAAATACGATTTCATACAAATTTGATTCGTGACGCAGTCGAGTTTAAAAATGATTATTTTTATTTTTTTTTCTATAACGAAAACGTACTATACGCAAGAGTTTGTTAGGTTTCAAACTCGTATCGCATAATATTATTGTTTAGAAATAAACAACACGACGTTTGTAAAAAAAAAAAATCTCTGCGGTCGGCCGACTCCGGTCCACTACGATATTGCAGGCATGTACATGGCCGAGTTGGTGCGCGACATGGTTTTGACGATGGCCTCCAACGGGGTGCTGTTCGGCGGCGTCACGACAAAAGCCATGATCACCGAGTACGCTCTCCAGGCCAAACACCTGTGGCTGGTCGAGTCGGACGGCCGGTTTTTGGAGCCCCGCGGCGGCAACGACGACGACGCCGCCCGGATCGTGCTGACCGACGTGCTGGACGTGTTCGGACCGTCGGACATGGACTGCGAGCTGTTCCGGTACGCGTGCCGGTGCGTCACCACGCGGTCCGCGAACCTGATCGCCGCCGGGCTGTCGGCCGTGCTGGAGAGGACCGGTCTGCCCGTCCACGTGGTCCTGTCCGGGTCCGCGTTCAAGACGCACTCGTCGTACGCGCTCGCGGTCGGCGCCAAGGCGCGGCGTCTGACGGCCCAACAGAAACCGTTCACGTTGCTGACCGCCGACGATAGCGTCGACGTGACTCGAATTTTGGCCGGCGTGTTGGCCACGATCGCGGAAAAACCGACGTGAACTCCAAAAATCGCGTCTTTTTAAAATGGTTTATTGTGTTTGCGAATATACGTAAATAGATCGGATCGGTCAAACGGATAATAACGCAATCATAATAATATTTTACCTACCGCTTTTCAGCTCGTCGTCTACTGCACTACTACTACAACAGCCTTATAATAATATTCGAAGAGTTATATTTTAATTATTATTATTACGTTTTCGTTTTTTTCGTTTTTTTTTTTTTTTTTAATTTCGTTCGATAATATTTGAGAATACGATATTAATAATATTATTATGTTTTTATCGCAGCGTCGTTTTAAATTTAAAACTGGGCCTAAATTAATAAGCGTTTAAAAATTTGAAAGTATTCTATCGTTAATTTCGTTTACACGCCTTTAGTTTCGAATACCAAAAACATTATTTCACTTGTTATTAAGTTTTAGAACGTTAAATTATTTATTCGATCTTAAACGTTTGAAAATGAATCGTAATAGAAAAAAAGGTGGGCAGGTGAGTACCACTTTTCCCGCGCGATTTGTGTGCCGAATAGGTCGCTATAATTGATGTATTCAATTTAAGTCCAATGGTAATATATAGCATTATATACGAAAAACGATTTTGAGCGGAGACGATCGTATATTATACTATAACCTATAACATTATAGGCATATAAATTTCACAATAATATGTTTTCTTTATGTTTTTATTAAAGTAATTTATTTTATATAGTGTAAATATAATAAATAATGTTTTTAAGTTATAAAAAATAATTAAAATTTTCAGGTATTTTTTGTAAAAGTGAGAACTTAATATGTGGTTAAGAAAATTTAATTTATTTGTATCTTGAAGTTTTCTTTTTTTCAACTCACTATTTATGAGTAATCTTGTAATAAATAGTTAAGTATTTGACCTTGAAAAAATGTACCAATTAAAAAAAATTGAAAATATCTCATGCCTATCTATAACTTAATAACACAATCAAAATCTTAAAGAACATTTTTTAAATAGATTTCAATAAAGTGTACACCTACTATACCTACAACTTATTTCGATAAATCTGATTTAAAATATAATTTGAGGAATGTCCGAATGTACATTGGACAAGGGAAACCATTCACTTTAGGGTTAACCTAAAATGTGCGTTTATTAAATAACCAATCAGCAATAACATTCAATACATTCACTTCGTGCACTTACTTTTGTGAACATAATATTATCTATTACATGTAACATTTGTGAACTACAAAACTAATATAATTTCTAAACCTTGAAGAACAAGTTTTAGAATCGACCATTTTTATAAGTAATGCAAATAAAGTTATACATTTTTTTTCCGGGTACATAAACACTTCGTTTTATTAAGAAACCTATAAATTACAATGTTCTCCGGCACCTTCATAAAAATGAAGCACAAAAACATTTTCAGAATTGTTGGTAAAATATTTACGATAAATAACAATTAATTCTTAATGATTTTTAATACTTAAAAATAAACTTCAAAGTCTTAAACAATATACTTATAGTATGCATAGTCTTCTGTTGAGGGATATACAGATGGAACGTTTATGTTTATATAGCTTTTGAAATACTTTGAACCTAAAATTTGAACATTCTACACTCCAAACAGTTGATACAAACTAAAAGAATCAAAATACGCAGGAACATTAAAGAAAAACTTTTCGTTTGATACCTTCTTTTGGCTATAACTTTTATCAATAATAATAATAATAATTGTATATAGTGTATTATATAATAATGAGATATCAACAAAAATGAAACGCATGGAAAATTTTACTTCCTACAAGACTTGTTTTTTTGGATTATGCAAAAATATTATACTTAAAAAATGTTTACCTGACAATACCTAATACATTTTTTTTTTATTAAAATATAAACCCACAGTATTAGAAGCCATTAGTTATAAATATATACTATTATGTACTACATATCATACATAGCCAGATAAAAAAACGATAATTAAATATCGTACCACAGTATACAAATTAATGACTTGACTGAGCAAAGAGTTAGTTGTCATTGTAATTTATTAATACATTAAAAAACATAAAAATATTATTATTTATATTTACACTTTTAAAAACGTTTAATTCAATTTTTAAAAATTCCTCTAGGTGAAAATAT
The DNA here is from genome assembly GCF_020184175.1 of Aphis gossypii. Taxonomy (NCBI): domain Eukaryota; kingdom Metazoa; phylum Arthropoda; class Insecta; order Hemiptera; family Aphididae; genus Aphis; species Aphis gossypii. Next base: position 11,224,390 of record NC_065532.1, on the reverse strand, counting down.
ATCAGTATGATGTATGCACTTTCGTTAAATGTATATAAATCATAATTTGTATAATATATTACTCGTAAACATACTATATTATATGTTTACCTAAAGGTGGGCATGTAAATGAAAAAAATAACTTGAGTCAGTTATGTAAAAACATTAATCAGATTAAGGTACCATAAGTTAATAACTAACAAACAATACAAATATTCAACTCTGAAAGCTAAAAATGAATGTGGAGAAAAATACTAACTTAACCCATTTATAAGCTAATTAGTAGGTAGTTAATAAGCTAATATATATATTTTTTAAATTATCACTATAAGGTAAGTTTTATAGCACAATTGGGCAGCTTTCAATTAATTTTAATTATAACTAAACATTTTTTTTTTTAAATCAACTCTTATTATTCCTTCTTTTCGCACACTCATCATAGCTTAGGTAAATACACGTTAAATTATTAATTAAAATATATACCTAGTTAAATATAAACAGTTGAGTTATAAAATCTCAAATTTAATTTTTAACTAATAAATGTGTTGGTTTTTTCTTCGACTGTAGAATACAGCGCGAATAAATATCAAAAAAATTAAAAATTACACAGTACCTATCTCATTTTCCAATAAAAACTGCTACCAGGACCAAATTGTTTATCGTAATCGCAAGCTTGAACTCTCATCGATCACTGTTGACTTCTACATTGGCCCATCATCAATTTCCGGATGACCGCGAGGTCAGAGATATAGTAATTGGTGGACGAACTAATGCATTATTTGGAAATAGCCTAATCTTCGGAATTCACTAGATATTGCAGCGATTAGATTACAAAGACAGGATACGGTGGTTTTGTTCGTCTGTACTATTATATGGAATGTGACCAAATCAAACCACTCGACTGAATAATAAATGTATAGATTAATTCAAAAATCTCTTTTAGAAAATCTCCGATTTCGATCAAAATAAATTAAAATGAAAACTAAATAAAATTGCTATTTTTGATTGTATCTAAAGATCGAAAACCTCATTTATTTTTAAAATATGAACATTATGAAATAAGATTGATTTTTAAAATTATGTTTAAAAAAAAAATTGAATTAACATATTAGGTAGCTGTAATATTATGATGACGTTTGGTATAGTTACAACAATTGATTTAAAAAAAAAAGAAAACAATAAATTTGAATGATGAACCTTCAAATTTATGATTTATTTCATTTGAATAGCCCTGTATTGTAGCAAAAAATGATGTATAAAATAAAATATAAAGTATAATATAATAAATAATAATTTATTACAATTATATGAGTCTCGTGTTTAATTATTGATCGTAATTTTAAAACAATAGCTTATTATTTACGAACAATATTATATGTCCAATTATAACGTTAATATTATGATATTTTTGATAAATTAATTGTTAAGAATATTTTCATAGCATATTGAATTGTAATTAATAATAATAATAATAATAATAATAATAATTAAAGTTTCGGAAAACTTTTTCGAGTACTTTATCGTTTGAGCATACTAATGTTTCAAAGATAGGAGTTATTAAATTATAAAATAACGTTAAGGTAATACACCCGTATTCAAATTTATAATAAGCTTTTAAAATTCACATTTTCACACACACACAATACATACTATATTATGTTTGAAGAAATAACAGGCTTAAACGTTTTTAAAGTTCTGATGAGTTAAGTATATTAAAGAGTTTGAAACCATCATATTTGTTTTGCTTGGTGAGAAGGGGATACAAACATCGATAATGCAGAGTAGGCATTATAAGTAAATTCCAAGAAAACTGTGAAGGAAGTATTTATTACTGTGACGTTTCGCCGTGAGGTTAAGCAAGAATAATTATGACGTGATTTTATCCTTAAATTCGATACGAATTTAGGAATGTAAGGCGTGTATTTTTTTTTTTTAATTATGTACTATGAATAACTGTTATCAAAGTCACCATAACTTGGCCTATAGCAATTTTTGACTGAAATAAAATTCTGTGCATTTAATTATTTACCTGTATCGGAGTTACACGACGGCTGCATCTGTCCACCATTGAAGTAAAAATCTACATGACCCACCGGCTCTCTCAGTCCTAAGAACATGGTCGACGTATGCAAAACCATTACGAACTGACCGCTGTCAACGTCGACTCTTTCGTTTTTCTGGCTGTCTTTGAAATTAGGCTGTGCTGGATCAAGAGCTAAAAAATATTAATCACGATAATTATTGAGACGTAATAAACAATTTATATCTCTCGATAAAATCTGAAATCGTTTAAAATATAACACTAATACGATTACTATATTATAGTGATTTATCGTGTTATTTATTTTTAACCATTTAAATTCTAATAAACGCATGCTAAACTGTATGATTATTTGCCATAACCATTAGGTTAGAATGAGTAATCACGTATAAAATATGAGAATAAGTCATTTTAAATACCAAGTCAATAGCTTTGATTACCATTAATTTAATTTAGTTCATTGTACAAATTTTATTTTACATTGATATAATATAAAATATCTATAGTTTTTTTTTTAAAATATACCAAGTAATTTTCGTAAAATATAAATATAAGGATATTCTTCATGCATTTTATTAGGCAAAAGACTTTACAAAACAGAAAAATATACAATTCATATAAAACATTATAATATTACTAAAATAATTATTCTACACACTATTATCAAACTGCTTATTTTTAATATAAATCAAAAATATGAATTATAGCAGCGTTAGTATCAGAATTTATATACTTATAATATATTATCTCATCTTACAAAATTAAGTTATAATCGGTGGTTGGTTTTTTATTTTTGGTGATATACGCAATACCGAATTACTACTTTACTATTCTCATCGTAAAATGACAAACAAAATAATTTTAAGATAGCCCCTTTATTTATTAGAAAATTTTTCAGTTGTAAAATTAATGTTTTCTGCAGCTTATTGTAATATTTAATTTCAATATTTATAACGTCTTTAATTATTTCACCATTAAAAAATAAACTATAAAATATTTATTATTATATTTACTATTCAGCTCGATTTTATAACTCTTTAAAATTATAATTTTAAAAATTTTCCTCCCTTTTTTAATTTCGATTGTTATAGTCGTAATTAATGTTTATTTTCAAATTTTAAAAAATATAAACAAATACATAAACAGTGTAGAAATAAATTACGAATTATTACAAACAGTTGGTCCTGAATCTGTTAATACAAACATAACATGTCAAATCATCAGAATATTGATATAAAATCTGTAATCTATATAGTGTCCCATCATTAATTTTCGTTTTTAAAATTAAATGTTATTTTAAAAGTCACAGTTGTAATAATGTATTTATTCAACAATATCATATCGAGTAGACATATATAAAATTGTATATACACGCATTTAAACTAATTAATCATATACCTCATAATAATTTGTTGATTTAAATTTATAAAATTTTTTCAGTCTTGCTACGTAATATAGAAAAAAATAAAACTGAAATTTCGGTCACTATACGTTATTGCTTCAAAATTGACTTCTTTCAAGATATATTAGCCGTATATATATATTATATAGGTTTATAAGATATTGTAATTGTTAATGTAATTATACTTATCGAATATATCATATAATCTACATAATAATACGATGTGTGACAATAAATTCAACTCTTAAAAGAGCTGTTAGAATACTAAATTTATAAAATACAAATCACGTGTTCTTATATGTAACGAATCCTATAATGGATAAAGCAGATAGTTTATTATTTTTTTTTTTTTTGTCCATTTAACGCAAGATTTTATCTACATATATATGCTTGCATGTGTCGTATACACTATAGTGACTCCCTTGTGTCACTCAACCAGCTAATTGAATGTTTGTTTTGTTTCTAATACTGAACTCCAAATAATTTACTGAACATAAATCCGATATGGCTAAGTCCTGCAGTACCTAATGTATTTTCTACGTTGATATCAAGATTTTCTGTAACGGGCGAATAGACAACCATTATATTTTATTGTTATGTATTTAAGAAGAATTAGCTGACAAAAGTTTATCACTTAATCGATCTTCGAGAAACATTAGAATGATAATATATAAATAAAAATATAAGTGCACAAAAAAACGATAGATGTTGAAGAAATACGATGGTAATAATAAAAAAAAAGGTATCCTAGTATTGCTTTGTGTAATTTTGTTGAATCTGATAATGGTTATTTTTTTCAATCGAATTATTAAAATTTAACTATAATAGGTGCTACCTAAATAATGAAGAATGGTTTTAGTCATTTTTCTTTATAAAATCTACTGATTGTTTTTGGTTGATCTATGTCGGATTGAAGATAAATATCTAATTCCTACGAATATAAAATGAAAATATTATCCGAATCAAAAAACACTATGTATATAGTCTTTATATCATTATGAATATGGATACTTTTAGTTTTGAATATGTTTATGATTACTTAAAAAATGTATAAATTAATAATCAAAACTAACTAAATGTCATATTCAAGATGGTTAGATAATATTATTGTGAGTGTATTAATATATATATAAGCCATATTTTATTCATATACCAGCTAATTATTAAAACTTAATTTGAATATGGAATTAGTATTTCTAAATAACTTTATTAAGCTGTACTAATATAATCCGTCATAAATGTAAAATTAAAAACAGTAGATAGAAGAAACCGTCCGTCAAAACGTTCTACCATGTCTTGCCTATTTCGTTTTTTTATCTATTTGTGTATCGAACAAAAAACAACCGTCATAATTCAACAGTCATTTTACAAACACTGGAATGTATTAGAATATGGTCTGAAGAAATCATGTACATAATTTAAGCTAAATTATTAATGCACAGTTACATTGCATAATATTATGAGTTACGATAAAAACTTACTCAAGTAAAGTGACAAAAAGTTACACGCAGATTATATTATATTTGAGCATGGTTATCATCGTTTCAGTATCAGCGGATGGGCTGTGTTTGTGTTAGGAGTAGTGGTGTGAGAAAAATAGCTTTTTTACTATCAGACTTTAAATAATGTCTGAGCCGCCAAACGACCGATTACTTTATACATTCAAAAAAAAACCAAAAACAAAAACAAAAAAAAATCATGCAATCGTAAAGAGAAGACGATGTTAAAAAGAATATGCTATCCAATAAGATGTGACGAAATTAAAAACCATAAAACCAAAACGAGAAAATTATAAAAAATAAGGAAACTCGAAATCCGCAATAAAAATACCATCACATAAGTTATATAAAATAAGTTGAAATATGCATCGTTGTTGTAATGTCACCAATATAAACGACATAATCTTACATTTGGCTGAATAAAAATAATTATTTCAAAACAACGGTTCCCAACCTTTTTAGTTGTGTGGACCACCATTTTTGCAAAAAAATCTTTGAGGTCCACTAATAGCACACCTATATACGTATTCATATGCATATAATATTATAATATATACCTATAATATTTAATATTATATGGTTCACGGCCCAAATACCGTGATGCTCGCGGCTCACAAGTGGGCCGTGGCCCATGCGTGAGGCACCACTGTTTTAAAATAATAGTCATGGGCCTACGGGATTTTTTTTGCTTGTTGGACAACAGACCGTTCAATTATTTAGGAAATGCGGTGTTATATAAATATTAATATTTTATTATATTATTATTATTATTATTATATTTTCCATCGTCCCACTTTTTTTTTATTTTAACAATCCATACCAAATTATAGTAAAATAAAAAAGTGGGTATGAATATTTTATAAATTGCTTATATTATAATAAATGATTGGAAATTAATTAATTATTAGCAGAAAAAAAAAATTAGAAAATTTGCGTACAGATTTCAATATATTCAGAACTATGATGTATTATTTATTATTATAATTATTATAAATTATTATATTATATAGGCATTATACTATTATTATTAGTAATTTGTGATTTGTTAATTTATTTCATAAATATGGTATAAACGTGTTTAACCCTGCATGCTCGTTCGTTTAAATTACCGGATTGTTTAATTTGTACATTATTAACTCATTTGTTAAGTTCACCCATTCACTCATATTTAACACATATGTTAAACTATCAGCACTATTAGGTACTCAATGTAATTAGAACTTTTTGTATTAGACATTTTTTAAAAGTATTTTACGAATTTGATATTTTTAATCATTATAAAGAAACGCAAAAAATACTTTTAATTTATCTACTTGTCTATTTGACTGTATTGTGTGTAATGGCGTTACTATTTTCAGTGGACGAAATATAATGATAAACTATCAAGTTATTACCTATTTTTAGTATAACAATCGAAAAACAATAATATTTTCGATAATTAACTCAATGACAATAAACATATTGTGCAATTTTTTGTGTATACTATACATGTGTTATTTTCCAATAAACGCTATATTATAGTATCAATTAATATATTTTACTTATTTTTATGTGAAAATTAGTTTTTCATAAAAAAAATGCATACATATTTTTATTTTTTACAACAATTCTATGTTTTATGTGATTTAACAATCAGTTTTTTTCACTATTATTATATATTTTATAAGTTACTTATTTTATTATGATAGAACTATAGACATATTTTTAATGAAATAGAGGATTACCTAATTAATATAATAATTAAATGATAGTGAAGTGAAAAAATGACGTAATTTTGAAAAGCGATCATTAACGAGCAAATTATAATTTTGACACACACTAAATTCAGTAAAAATGATTAACGTACTTTATCACTTAAAATAAATGCATAATGTATAAATAAAAAATACTTTGATTTCCCCTCTATACCATGGACGTAACCTGGACTAGCTATACTACTATTCATACTATTTCAATATAACGACTTTGAAAATCAATTGAAACAATATCCTGTCGTCCATTTTAAAATGTATACTTGTTGTTTTACGTCTTTGTGCAATGTATATGATTTTCTCATAGTATTCCACAACGAATTTATTGTTATAACACATATAAATATTACGGTCAAAACGAGTGAGCCGAACCTAATGTATATGGTGTCAAATTTGCATGGTTCAAGAGCAGTAGACAATTTAAGACGACGTTCAGACATGCGTTACTACGTGTTAGCAGTGTATGAATTCGAGGACGATAAATTTGAACGTTTGAATAATTATAATATTATAATATTATAATTTTAATATTATTATTAGAACAATGGTTATCGAGTATTAGAGCTTTTGGTTTTTTCAAAATTAATATGAGATCATGATGATTTTAAAATAAAAGTGTGGTTATTTTTTTTATAAGTATCTTGATATTTAACAATCTATTTTATCTAAGCTTAACCATTCTTTATACAAATAAAAGTTTCTTTAAATAACAACATGTGTACAAATATATATATATATATATATGTGTATGTGTGTGTTTTTATATTTACCATGTATGCATAATATATATTAAATACATTAAAACCAACAGTTAAAAAAACTGTATTTATTAAATAAAATATATTTATACAATATAATAATAATAATAATAATAATAAAGCATTCTAGTTAGGTTAGATATAACTGGTGAGGTTATTTTTACATGTAACAGTAAGCGGTGGTTTATATCATACCCAAGTGTAGTACATAATATATAAACACTTAGGTATACAACCAGATATTGAATATAATATATTATATATACTCAGTGTTTATAATTTATCATAACATATTTTTTATGTACATATTTTATTATGCTATATGTTCAAGACTTAAACTAATCTATTGACATAATATATTATTTTACACAGATTTAATAACAATGCTTACAGTCTTTGTGTATTTATTACTTCAAAAGAAGTAATGAGACCTAAGAATTTATTTATTATACAAATATATATTTTTAAAGAGCTTAATCTAAAAGACAATAACATTATTTGATAAATTGGACATTTACGAAAATAGTTTAAGATACGGAATTATCAAGTGAAATCGCTAAGGAAATTCGATATACTATCTGATATCATAAGGGAGCGTGAAATCTCAGAAGTTCACTCGAGAAAGAAACATATAATGGTGCACCAATTGAATCATTATAAACTAGAGGCTACAACGGAACCGAAAAGAATCTAATTTGGGACCCGAAAACTCATAAAATATTGTGAACCGATCAAGAAAAAATCAGATTGAAATATTTTGAAGTAATCGAAACTTATATATTAAAATAGAAATTACCAGAATTTATTATGGTTATTAATATTTTTCAATCTCCATAATTAAGTTTTTGGTATATGAAATCAAATGTTTTGATAAATTATTCTTATTTTTATTTAGAAATAAATACTAAAGTTTAAATTGAAAAAGAATATATTGGAATCATTTAATATCGGGTTTAATCGTTATATATAAACAATTTAATGAAATAGCTGAGTATCGGATCCAAAAAAAAAAAAAAAAACAAAAAGTACCTGTCTCTGTTATAAACAAATAAAACATTTTACGTTCATGTTACGAAGTTACAATAAAAGGTAAAAATAAAATGCTTATAAATGTTTTCAAACAATGTCAAACTAAACTTCAACGTTTGAAAATAATAATAAAAATGATTTTAAAATAATCATGTATTGAATTAGCCTTAAAGTGTAACAAAAATAATATATCTTAAGTATTTATATTGAATTTTATATTATTAAAACTGACTTTTATTTGTAATACGAGGATGTATTACAGACTATTGAAAGATAATGGATTTTCTTTTATTCAGAATTTAATGATTCAAAATATAAAACATTGTTTGCTTTATGTTAGTCTGACCCAACAAGTAACAAGATGCCATAAAATACAGACAACAATTAATTTTTACATTTTTAATAAATTTTATTTACTTATCATCATCTAAATACTTATAATTATTTACGTCGTAATAATACCCAGACGTAGTAGAAGATTAACATTTTGAACTATTTCTATCCACTACCACAATAGCTATTATTATTTAATGTATAAGATAGTACTTTATACGAAAATGTCAATGATCGGATTATGACTTGAATATATATATTATTTACTTCCCATCCCTCCAATAATAGTCATAGACGAAGAAAAACGACAACAATAACTTTTGTACTTTACAACCTTCAACGGCGATTGACTGAACTAGAACATTTTCAGTACTATGTCTTATAAATTATGACAGTATGACAATTACTGTGTTCCACAAGAAGCCATAATGATAACGGAGTTCGAAAACCAAAGTAGTATTCTAATATATATTTTTTTTTTATGTATAGCTAGCTGAAATTAAGATACTACTCCCATCACAGTTTCCTCCAATTGAAAAAAGATGTTTTTGTTTTTATTAGAGTGATATTGTTCATGGAAGATTTCCAAACAGACGTTATAATTAAAACCTCATGATAATATTATAATAAAATAGGTAATAAATACGCTTATTTTTTAATAATTTAAAAAACAATGACAATTTGTTTTCGACATTATCCACAATCTGCATAATTTAATCTTTCATATTTTTCATACTGCTATTATTGTACTGGACATCATTCCAATTATTAGAAACGTAAAATATATCATAGAAAAATTAATCAAAAACAAAATAAATTATTGATATAAACGAGACTATAATAATTTTTATTCAAACTTATAAAACACTCATGAAGTCTAATAATATAGCTCATCTGCTCATAAGAAAATGTACAACAATTTTACTAAAAACTGATCACTTATCATAACTACAACTATTGTTTCAAAATTTACGTAATAATAATATTGTACAATTTTAATCTCTAAATTATAGAAGAGTAATGATTCAAATGATGTCTGTAGAAGTTTAATCTATCACGCTATGAAAGGAAATACTTTCCATTAATTATATTCTACCAGGACAATGTATTATTACGCGTATATATGTATCGTAGCATTTTACCGTTTTAATGTTATGAAATACACCGAAGTGTGAAGTGGAGTTTTGAAATGTTTACAACCTCGGATCAATATGGAGAAAACTTTTAAGATTAGGTTTGAGTAAATTTCAAACTTTGTAATAATTATTATATAACATACTATACAGACTATTATTTGGTTATAAGACGTCACATTTCAACAAGAGTAATAATCTAATAAAACATAATGTACGCAATACGCATGCAATAATTCGATTTCAGCAGTACAGACTTGATTCCCCCACTTAAAATATTATAGAAAATTTTCTAAAGCAAATAAAAATATTCTAGAGCACTTCTAATATTATTACAACAAAGAAAATTACAGTTTATTGTTTTCTAAAGTCTAAAATAAAGAATACATCGAATACCTATATTATCGAAGATCTCGCAGACGCTGTGCCACACTCGTATTATTATAAGTTACACGTTTTTTTTGAAATATGTATTGTAATTAAAAGAGATGATACCTATGTGTTTGCGTATTTTATTGGTCAGTAAATAAAAAGTAGCCAATTTATATAAAAATGTGTTTTATGACCGAACGACACTGAATATAAAATTTAATTTTACATTTTATGACATGCATTTTAATGTCTCGTCCGTTTTTAATGCATATTTTAGATTTTTGTTATTTTGAAATAACTAAAAATGTAATTATTTCTTAATGTTTTAAATAAATAATTTATAATTTTCAGATTAAAAAAAAAAGAGAGAGAGTGGTCAAATGAGTAACGCTCTGCTATATAGTAGGTCACAATAATGGATGTATTAAATTTGAATCCAACGATAAGTATCATACAAAAAACGATTCTGAACGAAGATGATTTGTCAGCCTAGGATACATTTTCCAGTGGGTGGTGAAAAATGGGGTTTATGTTTTAATGATGAATACCCCAAAATTTAAGTAATTTTATAATTATTGTAAGCCGAACTTATGAAAAATCACGTATTAAATTCTCAACTCTTAGCTACTTAAACAACATTTTTTATAAATTTTAACTACAAAATAATTTTGTACGATATATACGATTTTGTATATATTTTAACTTCAAATGCTATAATAAAAAGAAATTGTGCTTATGTATTTTTATAATTTTTGTATCACTATAAGACTAACTAACAAGGAATTTTATATTAAATTTTTAAGTACTTTGACTAAGCCAAAAAAATATTGTAGCTAGGTATTTATAATAAAAAAAAACTAAACAAAAACGAATATTTCAAATGTTCATAATAGCATAAGCGAAATATTTTAAAAATTAAATCATGTAAAGAAAACGCAAACCTAAATAACTGAACAAATTTTTTACTGTTAAACCTGACAGTTTGTTGGAAGTTTGAGTACTATTTTTGTTAGGGAACATGTCCAAAATTTTGAAATTTTCAGATTCTTACTGACAATTTTCATTTTTACCTTAACATACTATTTGGTATGAAAACGAAACATTTCTACTTGCTCCTATAGTAGGTAGCATGTATCTTTATTTAATTTTTTTCGAAATGGGAGCATACCTAATAAATTACATAAAATAAGGTTTGTGTCTCTCCTATAAAATTTGAATTTCGACTTATATGCGTTATAATGTTATATATAATAATATATTAAAATAACTGTTTAAAGCGTACCTATAGTTAAGCAATCGCCCACGACCCACCTCAGAATGTGTACATAGGATCGACGATGAATTAATTATTATTGTCGACGTCTATAAGATGTGACAACGGCTTGGTGCTTTGAACGGTCCTGCGGGGTTTGAAGTATAGATCACTGCGTTCCAATTACGACTGACGAACTAAGTCTCGAGACTCGAATAGTTTAGATAGGTTAAACGCATCCAGAATAATAATATTAACCAATAGTAAAGTAGTATAGTAAGTATAGCGCTCTGATTGGCTGTATAATGCGAAACCCACAGAATGCCATTCCCAATGTTGTTGTTTAATAATCACAATTATTGTTATTCATTTTATGACGTTACAAAATTATTTTATAATATATTAATAATATAAATGTAAGAAAAAATTGTTTTTATTATTTTTATATTTATGAGAATTTATGAACACTTAAAATTATTATTATTTTACGTAGGTATAAGGTATGTACAATTTATAGCATTTTATGATGGAAACAACTATAAGACAAAGAAACAGTCCCACAATTCGCAAATAACTATCCACGGAGGCGAAGCACGTGGCTGACAGCTAGAAAAAAAAATATTTTAAATCGTTATCGTTACGTGATTTTGTAAAAATTTAAAATTTAAACGCTGTTAACATTTGTCCTATAATGACTTATGAAAAACTTAGTATTGAATTTTTAACCTTAGATATAAATACAAAAAATTTTATGAATTTTCAACTATAAAATTTAAAATTACTTATACATTTTCGTGATTTCGACATATTTCGTAATAAATTTAACTTTCAACGCTTATATAAAAAAAAAAAAAAATTGTTAGTAACGATTTTTGATATTTGTAACTACAATAAGATCGACTTATGAGAAATCTTGTATAAAATTTTAAGTTTCTCTTGGCGGGCACTCGAAATTTTTTTATCGACACTTCAAAAAGTCAAAAATTCCAGTTGTATATAAATTACTCAAAAAAAGTTTAAATATTTTAAAAATGCAACAGTTTATAAATAAAACTAATATAAACATTTTTTGAAAATTTCAAGTATTTACAGTGATTCGTTTTTGAGTTACAATCATATAAAAAATTGATTTTTTGAAAACTACTGGTATACTTTTGATCTTTATAGCATATTCACTTTGCCATCGAAAACCACCACCGAAGTTTGAAATTGAAGCATTATTTCGATAAGTTATGTTGTACACAGACACAAACAAAATAAAATACACATCATTATAAAATCAATACATTCATCACTGCGTTCAGAATCTAAAAATACAACAAAAAATATTCTCATCCGAGAAAAAGGGTTTTTTTCTTATACCACACTGTTCACACTTATTTATTTTTGTGAATATATTTTAAAAGTACCTATCATTCAAATATTAAAATTTGAGTTTAATATTATGAATATTGTTATTATTCAACTCTCTACTACTCTAATTTTATTATTATAAATATACAACAGTAGTCAGTATTATTATCTACCATATCAATCGTCCGGCACACGTTTCAGGTGCAGGACATATATTTTTATTTGAAAAAGTGTCGTCACGTTTTCCTTTTTTTAATAACGTAGCTCCCGTCGTTTATTGTTTAACACGCGTGGATACAAGTGTCTGACGACGGTTGCGGATAGACGAAAAGACGAGCAGCGTCTGAGGTCGTGAATGAAAAGCGCTTAACGCGGCCATAAATTCTGTGAAAATCCCCGTGGCTTAAGGCCGGGGAGATATGCTCCAAAGAACAGGTAGTCCCAGTAAATTGTCACACGTGCGATGCGATTGTGTTCGTTCTGCTACAATACCATACATCCGTTCATACATGATATTATTTATATATATATATATATATATAATGTTGAAATGTGGTAAATCCTACCATGTACTCAATTTGTCCGCATACGCCCGGCACGTATACTATAATATATCTGTGTCCCTGCTCGTACGCATGCTTCTATCCACGTTGCCACGCAATGCGTATGTGCATCGTGTGTGTGTGTGTGTGTGTGTGTGTATATAGCATTTTATCATCGTTAAAGAATCTGTTATTGTCGAGTAACTTCTCAAATGACTTGTACCTCTAGCGCGGGATTTCTACGCGTGAAAACGTCAACCGGCGCGGGAGAGGAAAAATAATTCGCGTCCCTGCCTGCGCATAATGCCTCGGCCAAATTAATTCGTTTGAGAGGTTTTTTTTTTTTTTTTTTTTTCATTGGATGTGTTTTATTTCCCTTTAATTTATCAACTCAAATAGCCACCCATTATATTGTAAAACATATAAATAAAACAGTCATGTTACAGAAAAAAAAAAAAAATAAAAACCATACCAAATCCGCGACGAAACCACTTGTTTACGCTGTGAATACGTTACCGGTATACAGAGCAAACCCGCAAAACTAACAACCCCCCCCCCCCCATTTACACCGAAAAAAATAAAATACGTGAAAGCAAAAACTGCATAAAAGTAATTATACACATTATTCGCACACATGACCTAACCACTGGATTTTTATTGTATTTATATTATACTAAAAACCTGAACGCTGAAAAATCCATTGAATGTTTTAGGTTTGGTTAAGTTTATAATATCCATTAGGCACTTATATATTGTTGTACGCGTATTATTATGTATTATCAACTGTTTAACCATGTTCACTGTTGAATAAAATACAAAGATCTTATTATTAGTGGTGGCGTAGTTATGGAGTGAGTTTATGATGTATTAACACCCCTTCTCTCCGCCATAATACCAAACCGAAATTCTATTGTATTTTCATAATAACGAGAATACAAGATAATAATTTTCAAATAATCAGTTAAATTGTCGTTTATTTTATTGTTTTTTTTTTTCGTTTTACTTAGAAAATTGTCTATAAATTTTGGGTATTAATATAAACCATGATATTAATAAAAATATTTAAAATAACGATACACTTTTAAAAATGAGAACAACCCAATTTTATGTATAAAAAATAAATTAAACCTGACCCGAGGGAAAAAAATCGAAAAAAATATTTTTCCCGGATGAAGTCGTTATAATAGTAAAAATATTATCATTCAATTTTAATTATAAATATACATTTTTAATTATTTATGAATATAAATAAAATATAACCCCAACCCCCTTGAAAAATATCGTATCAACACCTCGGTATATTATTTTTAATTATTATCCAGAAGTATTGATCGAAGCAAGTATATATACAGTGAATACAAAATAATAATATGATATATTACATCATAACATTTTAAATTACAAAATATTATATTATTACTTATGTCCTATATGCGAACCAGCGTACCTAAATATACTTATAAATATTGATATGATAATATTTTAGTATAATACAAAAGACTAAACATTATATACCTTGTAATCTAATAAAATATACTATACAAGGTTTGTTTAATTATAATAAATATAGTATTTACAGATCAAGTATGGACAGAAGTTTCAAGAAATAATTTGAACGAGTATTCCTTTAAAACGTATCGATATTAACATCAACATAGTATTTTAATAAGAACTTATTGATAAGTAATAATACGTGTTATTAAACCAACAAATATGTAAGGTTTTAACGGTTATTGTTATATTACCCATTAGGGACTACTGCAGTGGTGGCTATCCCAAAAAGTCAAGTTGTATGATGTAATACTCGTCTTCACACTTAATACCAAAAACATTATACGAATCTATAGGATTAATAAGGCTATGTTGAGTTAAGTAAAACCCGTATACACAAAATAAAATACATTTTCTCCTTAAGTTTTAAATTAAATGTATTTGAGAAACGGCTTGCGTCTCTTTAACTATGTCAAATGCATTTAATATGATATGATTTATATGGTGTGTGGGTATATAATGGATTGTCATTAAATTTGGAAAATATGTTCGATTTGTCAAACATCATTTCAAATCCAATTTTAAGAAATAGAAAACCAATGACACGCGAATTTTTCTTGATTAATATTTTTAAAATATGTATTTCACTTTTGCGTTGTGTACCTTTTCCAGGAAGAATTATTACAAAACGAACTTTGAAAAATGTCAGTCTAGTATCAAATCATCAAATACAATATAAAACACAAAATATTAAGTCGATTTGAAAGAACCATGTTGTAAAATTAAGTGTGAATAATGTCTATTTCGTTAACTTATAAATTATTTTCAAATGATAAATTAAAAAAAATTATAATTAATTTAAGTAAGTAGTTTTTTCTACTAAAAATAAAAAATAATAGGTAATAATAATTATCAACTATTTCATTATTTGTATAGAGCTTATTAAAATAATAAAAAAATGAAAATTATATGAATGTTCAAAAGTCAAAACACATACTTTTTCATTATTTTATATCCATTAATAATAATGAAGTTTTCCTGAATAAAAAATGTTTCACAAGTCTTCTAAATTATTACCTATGGTAGGTATGTAATAATTTCAAAAGATTTGGTATAAAATCGGTATACATTTCAATAACAAATAACATGCCTAATATATATTATATAATATACTTAAATTAATTTAATTTTGTTTATTATATTTTGATAATGCCTCCAATATTTTGTAAGACTTAAGAAAATTTTCAAATTAGCCAACGCAAACTTGCTGAGATTACTTTTATTGGTATACCTAAATACCGACCGAAAATAACGGTTAACAAAAGGGGCGAATATAAATTCTGCAATGATATTTTTTGTGAATACAAAAATTATGTTTAGTTAGTACGAGCAAATTTAATCTGTAGTCAACGATAACAATTTATCTCATAGTATAAAAAGTTGAAAGTTGCAGGAAAACACGCTTTAAAAATAAAATAAAAACAAAAATATTTAAGTATACCTAATTATCATGATTAATCTATACAGGAGAAAATTCGGAGTTCTATTTAAAAATATAAATAATAGTATATAGGTAGTATAGTAACTACCTACTATTTTGAAATCAACAAAAAATAAAATTTCGTTCGGGTTACGTAAATCATATTACACTAAGAATTTCCATAAAATACTATAATATAACAAATCACGACTAATAAAAGATTATATTAACCGTTCCTATAGCTGTGTGGCGTCGTTTAGAAAATAATAAATGATTTTTTTTAAATAATACCAGTTTGCATCCATATTTTAGTTAGCAGCACAACTTAAGCAAACACATAAGAAACTTATATTTTTTTAAATTCAATTCCAGTGTCCCGCAAAAGTCTCTATATTATAGTAACACAGTATTAATACAATCTATATTTTATCTCTAGTTGTGTCAATCATCTTGTGTGCAGTTATAATAATATGTATGTAATATGTACATCGTTGTGAAATTCGATTTCGTCGTCGACGCGAGTTTGCCCTTATAAAAACGATAGTATGATATAATAATAATATGTGTTATACAATAACGCCACTACATATACGATGTTGTAATAACATTAGAAAACAACGCGTCGAGTTTAATTTAATCACCGTCATGGTGAGTGTGTATACTTGATAAAAAGCAAGAGGTTAGGTTTTATTTTTGCCTCTACGTTCAGAAGAATGTTGCTAAAACTTGCGAATATTCGTGAGTTAAAAAAACGTTTTTAGAAAAATTCACTGACCCGAGTACACGTATTGCAAACACTGCCAAAATACAAAGTAATACATAATATTTAAATGACCGCATTAATGTTATGAATTCTATTTTGATACGGGATCGACAGCTCTCAAATTAATATAATATGTTCGACACATAAAATAGATACGTCATAATATTATTTATTTTAAAATAGTTAGTGAACCCTTCTTATTTTCTATACTCATCGTTGCGTATAATAGTTGATTTTTTTGAATAACTGGTGCTGCGTGTAGGTATAGAAAATAAAAACATAATGTGATGAACACGAAAGTATAGAACTTTAAAGTTAATTAGTTTTAATAGTTTAGGTGAGTCTATAAGATCATCAATAAGACGTCTCGGAAAAGTTAAATTAGCTTCATGCCATCTGTCAACTAAAGTATTTAGGACAAGTTGGTGCATAAGTAGTAAATAACCGTAAAGTGAGTGATCAATTTTTAATATCTGCACTGCAAAGTCAAGAAACTGACGTTGAAATACGTCTAGCTTGATTCTTATCACAAAAAGTATCAGAATCCCTCATTTTTATCATTTAACATGATTAAAAATTTAAAAAACTTTCATTTCTAAAATTATTACCTGGTTATAGATAAATAATCTTCTATTAGTTATTTATGTGTATGTGATGTGTAAGACTCGAATTTTAAAGCATAATAAGCAACTGAAAAAGGACACAATTGTTTTAAAAAGCAAAAAAAAAGTATATATATTTTTTAGCATGACCAAAAATTAACACAAACTAGTTCTAAAATTAATAAAAAAAAAAAATTAAAAATTAATTTAAATTAAAAAAAACAGTTAATTACCATGTATTTCTCTAGATTTTCAGTAGTGAAACTGACTCTATATTGTCCGATGGAATATTTTTATACGTAGAAAATTACCCTCTAAGTCCACTGAATTGATCAGCGCATAACTTCATATATAAGAGGTTTCAAATTACAACACTGAATCTTAAATTTTGAAATGATCTATATCAATGTTGTAGGCATATTATTACATTATATTATTTTTAATACATTTAATAAACAAGCTGATAACAAAAACAATAATAATCCAATACCTATAACGTATTCTGGATTTTTAAGTTTCTTATTAATTCAATTTTTTATTATTATTATAGTAGCATAATAAACATATAAAAATTCAACAGCTGAAATAACTGAAAAAAGCAAAAATGCATTTACATAAAAAAAGCAAAAATAAATTGGTTTACTTGGAATCAGAATGACGTGAAACGAATTTATATATAAAAATTATACTTCTATCTCAAATAAAAAAAAGAAGCATATGCTTTAAAATCCAAGCCCTAGTGATGTGTGTTGTGTATATTATATAATCGATTTCACGAAGGCGTATAATTAAGACTTTATTGGAGTCACTAGTCTAATATAAATGCATTACAAATTCGTTTAATAAAAGTTAAGTTCTTAATTCTTTTTATCACATTTCTTCTAAATAAGCATAATTTACTCACGATCAAATACAGTACAACTTTCTAATTTAATGTGTGTATTTAAAAAAAATGAATACAAAATTTATGAAATATTAGATCTATTGCTAACGATTTATATTAGAATATTAGATATTATCTTTAGAAATTAATTTTTATATACCTACTTCAAAATAACATATCGCCTATTTTCAAAAACTTAAAAGTTTATTTACAAAATTAATATACCTATAATAACCGTTTAAATATATCACTATAAGTGTAATTATATGAGTTTATGTGTACCTAATATATTATATTAATAATAGAGGGTAATATACAGTAACACATATATTCTTTTCTATGTCACATGCATACGTATTACTATCGGTTGGTGGCAGAGAATAGCATTGACGCTTTTCACAGACTATTTATTTGAAGTCTCAATGTGATTTGAACCGTATATTTTTGCCTTAGTCTGAACGATCTCACACCCTCTGGTTGACTCGTTCTAAACAGAGTCTTTTTTCGCTTTTATTTTATTCGCCCTTTACGTTGTTTGATTTGAGAGGTCGCAATTTTCATCGATGCTTGCCAGCGGCGGTGAAACAGGCAACAAAGTCCTCACTTGTATTCATCGTATATGCGTTATATTGTATTATATATAATATATTACACACGCCCACACACACACAAATAAGTGATTATTTTATCTTTAACCAGAGAATATCTTTAGAAATATAAGGAATTTTCAATTTATTTTTTAATCGTTTTAAGTCTTAAATTTTACATTTTCTTCGTGATAAATGATTTACAATGTATTATTTGTTCTTGATATTTTAAAATTCCTTATATTTTTATATTTTAAAATTTAATCATACAGAATATCGACAGAAATTTTGTACGTGTAAACTATCTATATTATGTACAATACTTAGTTTATAGCTGCAGCAGTACTTGAAGTAAAAGTTTAGCACAATTTCTAGTACCGGTACAATAAAATAGCGATAATTGCATTAGGAATGGTAGGAATAATAAAAATCGAAGTCATACCAAGTTTAGATGAGTAGAAACAATAGCGTATCGTGTAATTAAATCGTCTTCTGATGTCATCGCTAGCAGCTGAGAGACTTTCGAAACGACATTTCGCAAAATACAACGGTGTAGAGCCTTCCGCCCAACTGTAAGTCACAACTTATACTGGTCGGAAATCAAAGGAATACAAATATATGTTTGTGTGCCCTAACCGAAACTCATCAATATTACACCACTATATTTAATTATCGAATACCTTAATGCCTATTTTCTATAATATATTTATGTTACACAAATTGTAGATTAGGTATAAACGTTACATTTACGCAGTATATTTCAGTAATATTAATTTATCGTAAAAGAAAATTAATAATTAATTTTCTACAGTTTGAATTACTCTACACAAACATTAAGTTCATTCAAAATTGTTTAAAACTCCAAAATGTATTTATATAGGTTTATAATAATATATAACTACGTATTTATTTTGGTTTTATTAACTTTACTTTTTAAGTTATTTTATTAAAAAAACCAATTTCTAATCAGAAATACAATTTCTTTGAAATATTTTATTAACATCAAAGAACTAAAAGACTTTAAGGCTAAACATTTAAAAATTATCTCAGCATCTATATTTTGTATTAGAAAAAACGGAATTGTATCTATACGATAAATTTAAGATATTCGATTTGTAATTATTATAATTATTAACTTTAAAACGAATAAAAATAGTTAAAATACAATCAATAAAAAAAATTATATTATTTATCTACTAAGCAAACTCATTCTTTAATCACAAAAACGCCATTTTTTTCTTCGTGGTATGAAGTCATTTTTATCCATGGATGAGACATTCCATATCGACTGTGATCGAAGAGCATATTAACTACTAAAATAGGTTTCACTAAGATGCATTTTAGTGATCACTCTAAGAGCTAGGTTTCATGTTTAAATAAAACAATTATTTATTACCATACCTGCCGTATTAAATATTATTATACAGTAATAGCTAAATAATAATATTATAAAATATTATTTGAAATTATTTTTTATTTTAATCTATACAGTTGTAGATTTAAATTATATTTTATACTATTGAACTATTTGAACTGACTTATAATTACATTCTATTGTTGTATCTATATAATATTATTGTCATTTTCGTTTACCAAACAACCAAACAATAATGATTTTGATGTGAAAGTTATTGTATATTATAATGTGTACCTACATAAAGCTTTAAATGACGTGATTAATAATGAGTAATTTACCTAAAACTGTTGTAGTACACTCATAAATATGTATTTATGTTAATAAACATTATGTTAGTAAAATGTATTTTAACTCATTTTATAATACTGTCATTCACCATGAGAAATATTGAAAGAAATATTTTTATTGTATTAATAATATATAATATGTTTTGATTATATTGCAAGTGTTTCAATGTTTGTTTAATCTAAATACTGAAAACATTGAAGCTTTAAATATATGTTACATTCATATACTAATAATAAAAACTATTCTGTTTATAATTTCTATAGCTAATAATATAACAACGATTCAATAATAAGTACTCAAATAAATTAATATAATATCGTTCTAAAATGAATACTTAACATTAAGGTATATTATAAGGTTATTTGTAAATTTAAACAAAATACACTTAAAATATAGTATAAATTCTATTATATTTTATATGTATATATAAATAATATATTACTTAATAATTCTCATCAAACACGGTTTAAAAAATATATTTATTCATTTAGTTGAAAATACAGTGGTTTTATTAAATTCAGGTAAGTGGGTACTGTTAAAATGAATGTATGCTATAGTAATTTAGTATTTTGTATTACAGACATTTATATTTAATATTAAAAATCAACCACTTATTGGTTTATTTATGTAATCGTTTTATAATGTTAAAAAATCATTGTAATAAATTCCGACTCTTTTAAAATGTATTGTTTCGATTAATATTCATATTTAAACATTGGGTATTCAGACTTTTAGAATACATTTTAAATCTAAATATATATATTTATTTTTATTTTAAATTTCTATAACCAAATAAGTCTCGACACTCAATATAAATAGTTATGAAAAGATATATAATATTCTTACTTATAAGTGTTTACATAACTTTAGGTACGATAAAAACACAAAGGTTTGCTAAGAAAAAAATTTCAAAAAATCTTTGTTTTGTGATTGAGCTCTCCAGATCTACACGACACAATGTATATGTATAAATACATTGCTCGGTTACACACCAATATGTGCATTAGCATTACACACACAGTGTCAGTCTCGAGCAAACATAATTTCACGATGACTGTGTACAATATTAATTGCAGCCTTTACAGTCATGACAAAATTTAGAAAATAATTTACGTACCTATAATTCTCTTGATTGTCCCGTTCAACCTGTGGCCGGCATAACCAATCAAATGAGCTCCCAAACTATGGCCGATCATTGTGACATCGTCAAAGCTCTGTATGATACCGCGGTCATGCAAACCGTTCAACCAGTCGACGAGATGAGTAGCAACTGTGGGTAATCGAACTACCACATCCGTGTAATCCATTTTCTGGGTCCACTTTGACCAATTGACTAGAACCACATTGGAGTTCGTCCACTGTACCAGCGCTGTATAGGTCAATATATATTTTTGTCACACGTTTGTTTTCGTCGATTTTACGATAAAAAAATATCATTACACTCATTAAACAAATATAATAGGCACCTAGTATTATAAATTATAATATTATAGTTCTGAAAAATGTATATTGACAGCAATAAGTGTAAATAAAGTAGCATAGAAATAAGCTGATTGAAAATTATGCGAAACAAAATACATATAATGATTTAACTAACAAAATCTAAGATTGATGATAATATTTACTAAAAATAGAATTTTAATCAATTGAAATTTCTATACAAGTTAATTTAAAGAATTCGTTAAAAACTTCATGACCATTTTTTTATAATATAATGGATATTTTTATGATAATTGGCAATAAATCAATTAAAGTTTTTAAAGGGACAACTTTAAATACTATAAAATCTAAATCTGTATGTTTATTTGTATATTTTATGTTAATTAATTGTTTAACTTTCAAACGCTTTCAAACGTTTCATTATAAATAGGTAATATATTTTAAACGTTATTGTCGAGCTCAAATAATAATAATAATCCTAAAGTGAAATTGTGTGTTGAGTATCTTTAATATATTTTCATATATTGCATGATTATGAACTGAGTACCTACTGGAAATAAGGATACGTAGTCAACCATGCGTCATCATAATACGGCTATGCACTATGCAGTAGCTTCATAAGAATTTACTGCAAAAAATCAGATGTTGTAAAAATTATGTTTGGTATATTTTGATATATCTAATTGAAAAATGAAAATAGTTTTTGATCATATGTATTATGAGTGATACTAATAGATGTATTAATTAAGCTAATAAATTATAACGAATAAAATAACTAATTATTTTTTCTACCTTGGGAATATGATTTTTTAATAATAATTTATTGTTTTTTGGTTAATAGGTATATCCATTTATGAATAATATTATGTCACTTTAAAATTTAAAAATACTTTCGCACTTATAAGTAGATAAAATCGTTAACTCATTATTATACTACACATTCAACTCGATTAATAAACAATAAACGAAAACAAACTAAATTATTCTATTTAATGATCGATTTTTAAAGTTTGATTATTATTGTCAACTAAACCAGATACTGTTGCAATAAAAAATGCTAGTTGTAGAAGCAGAAACAGTATCTATAATCTACTTGTATAATATGAGGTTCAGTACTGATGATAAACGCAACAATAGATATGTATGAATGAGTTTAAATATACTGATTGCTGTTAGTTTGGTAAGTTATTGCGGTTTGTTTTAGTAAACACTCGAATATTAAATATATATTTGGTAAAAAAAAAAAAAATTATATATAGTAATATAATATTTTGTTTTTAATTTTAAAATAAAAATACTAAAACTAAGAAATAAATTACATTTTTGCTTTGTTTACTACAATTTGGATTTATATTTTTTCATCTAGCCAAAAACAGACACTCAATGTTTTAATTATTAGCAATATACTGCGTAATAGTCTTATTTTTGATAATTTAGTGGTTACTGCACTTATAATTTAGAGGCTGTATACTATTATTAAAGCAAAATAGTGATATGAATAGTTTATACTCGGTACATAAGAATCACTCGATTATAATATAAAACTAGAAAAGTTAAATTTACGTCAACGATTTTCCGCTCTAAACATTACTAAATCTATTATACCGTCAAATGTTTAAGTTTGTTAAAAAAAAAAGCAATTAATCGGAAACCATAGGAGTACGCTATAATGTTTTTCGTTTTCCTTCTGAGTTTGATAGATTGAAGTTCGACAAACATGTCTTTAAAAACTGAAGTAGAAGAAATAATTAAAAACCGTGAAGGTTTTCTATTAATACAAAAAATGAATAGTTCTCTTAAACCTAGTGTGTGTTATTGTTATAATATTTATTATAAATTATAAATTCATAAATGAAAAATGTACTTACATTTTCCCAAATCCGCTACAACACCAGTCCACGGACTTGATCTAAATCCGTGCACTAGTACAATCAATGTTTTGTTGCCTGAAATTGTTATGTTATTTTCATCCATCAAGTGATAACTATAACAAACATATTATTATTATACACCATAAGCTTCTATAAAAGCCATAAATAATAACGTTAATAATAATAATAAAATACAGTTTATAATTTATATTCACTGTTTATCGAAGTTTTAAACAACCAAGTTTCCAAATCTTTGTAGTTCAACCAGTTCTACCAGTAAATAAATTAATAACCGTAATACAAAGTGTCGTATCTTTATTTTATTCGAATATAGGTAATATTATATTTAGCACCATTATAAGAACATAATTTCTGTTATTTATCGAATTCGGATATTTAAGCTATAGACTTCATAGTTACGATAGACAACACATAACTAAATTCTTAAATCGCTTTCGTACATACATCGCTGTACGTATTAACATTACTTGTTATCAAAAAAATAATATTGAACTCTGGGAACATCGATTGTGGTGTTAGGTGCTGCGACAGTGGTGTTAATCGCAACGACAGTGGTGTTAGGTGCAGCAATGGTTAATCGGTCTGAAAATATTACACAAACTATATTATTATAAAATAATATAGGATAGATTTTCACGCATGACGAACGGATCGATTATTGTACAATATTATAAAAAAAAACAAAATTACAGAATAAAAACTGAAAAGCGATCAAACCATAAGTCGTCGGCTGATTCATCGTTACAGCACATCGGCAATGTATGTGTATAGTACGATCAACGAAACTGCTTTAGAATAATCCGTTGTGTGCGCAATATGAAAAAAGGTGAAAATGTCACAGTTTCCCATCTACGAGCAGGTACCGTATACCCATGGTCATCGTTTGAAAATTACTGACAAATTATAATAATTGTTACGATTGTACTAGCGATAAACGATGTTGCGCATAATATATAATAATATTATACATTGTATACAAATATGTAAGTGCATTGTTGGCGTATAATATAATATGATTATTATGGTTTATTACGATATTTGAATGCGGTAAAAACATAATCATTGTTGTTTTATTATATTATAATATATATATATAATATTAATGTTTTTTTTTTCATAATTCACTTTATATATGTACACTACTGATTCCGACGGGAAATCGTTTGCCTCCGTGCAGAAAGGTTGAATCGGTCGGGAAAAAATGGCATACAAACTTATCGTGGCGTGAAATATATTTTTGCCGAGACTTCATTAATATTAATTCAAACCAAAAAAAAAAAAAACACACAATACATCCAGCCCATCTTGTTTTGTTTTACACTTAATGTATATCAAA
This sequence comes from Aphis gossypii, assembly GCF_020184175.1. NCBI lineage: Eukaryota > Metazoa > Arthropoda > Insecta > Hemiptera > Aphididae > Aphis > Aphis gossypii. The sequence goes on along the minus strand of NC_065532.1, from coordinate 11,198,767 downwards.
TTAAAAGTATGGATGTTCATTATATATTAGTTATAAAAAACGTGTATTTGTATGTATACTTTATAGATAACTGTGTTACTAACTCGAAATAATAAGGTATCGTCTGAATTCTTTATAAATAATCATAGTAATTATTAACTCGGAATTTAATGAAACACAATGAATTAGTATTATAAAAAATGTAAAAGCTAGTATTTATAAATCAAAAACCAATGACGTTAACAAAAAATATTATGCTGATAAAATATTGATTTACGTTTGAAGTGGTAAAATATAAGACAGGTCAAATTATTAGATATATAAATTTGAAATAATATTATATTATATTGTTTCACTCGAAACGTAAAAATATGGATGTATTTAATATCTCAATATAATATATGTAGGTATAGAGATACTGAGAAGATATATAGTACCTAGGTAGGTAGTTGTATGACACATAATATTAAAAATTATACTTTACCCAAACACAGTTAAATTTCAAATAATTCAATCTGTTTATTTAAACTTTTCAACACAGCAATCAATTCGTTTTTACATGACTGACATACCTACTATATCATCAAATCCTTTCAAAATTACAAACACCACATACAACTGTACTTTTCAAATGACCTCAATAACCATTTAAATACAATACACATAATTAAACATTTTTATTTACAAAACGTGAGATACTGTAATGCTTGGCTCATTCGTGTTTCTACACACTTAAACACACATAATGTAACCTTTATTTATCATCTATCAAACAATATTATAATAATTATATTTAAAAAATTCTACATAAAATAATGATTAACACCTATTATTTTTCATACATAATATATTATATTATAATAGTCGTACTTTTTTCAGATACATTATTGCCGTTTCCTACAATGTTATAATAATTATTATCGGAATAAATAAATGATTTAAAATATTTATCAACTAATTTTTAATCATAACAAATTAATTTTTTCAATAATAAATACCTAATAATAACCTGGATTAAAAATGTTAATTCCAATAGATGTAATTTGTTTTAAACAATAACAATAATTAATATTATGTTTTTTTTCGTACTTACAATTATCAAAAATACAAAGATTAAAAAAAAATTTATTCTTTATAAATTCAATTAAATTTTGGAAACAAAATCAACGATTTAAAATTATAATAAATTATTCGAATTAAAACTGATAAGATGTTTAATGTTTAATGTTTAAAAATACAAAGTAAATCATCTATATATAAAAAAAAAACAAATAAGAATAAATGAATTATAAAAATACCTTTTAGTGATTAAAATAAATATTTGATTCTACTAACAAAAGTATTAAAATTCAATAAATTTTATAATTAATTAAGTATAAAATTATTTGTAATATTTGAACCACGTGAAAGATCTCGTTTAAGAAATGGTTACAGTAATTTTTCTTTTTTTCCCCTAAAACCCTATCATCAATGTTCTTCACAGATTAGATCGGCGCTTTTCTTCTCATTTCTCCTTAGAATGATGGCCAGACCTTTTTTTTATGCTCCAAACGTGACGTTTTGAGAAAAATATAATTTTATTATTATTAATTTACAGGAGCGCTGTCAGACGCGCGTTAATTAAGCGTTAAGGTTTGGGGTGGGCCATTTATTATTAAATAAAAGGCATTTTGTTGAACAAAAAATAAAAAATGTTTCTTTTTGTAAATATCACTGTAAACTCAAAATATATATAAATATATATTTCAAGTATATGACTTTAATATATCATTGTAAAATAAAATCAAAACGCTTTTAATTTTCTTTTTTTGAAGTGCAGTTTAACATGCAAGTGTTCGGTAACTATTTAATTTTCAAATTTACCATTTACATTAAATGCATCGTGTACCAATAAAAAATTTAAAATAAAAAAACCTTACATTTTGTTATATCATGCATTTATGTAATTTATCCATCATAGTTGTTGATGATTTATTAATAAAAACATGCAACATCTTTTATTTTAATAAATTGTTAAGCTCTTATAATATTTTATCTAAGAAAAATGTATGCTCAATGTATTTTATGAGCATTTTTATATTGGATTTTAAATCCATTAAAATTCATTAATAAATAATAAATTAAAAATCCTAACTCTTCAGAGAAATTCGTAGATGATAGTGTCAAGACCCGGGATTAAAATAATAACTGGGTCAATAATTTTACAGTTGTTTTTTTTTTTTGCATCTATTACATAAACTAATTTTACTTTTTTTTCTTTCTTTTCTGCATCTTAAAACAAAAATAAATGCTATTTAAATGGAAAAATTAATAAAAATTTCTTTTTAAGTATTGTTATTAATACTATCTAATTTGTATGTAAATATAATTTCAAAAAGTTTTTTCTATTATGAAATTTGACAGTTACGTGTCATTATTGTCATAAATAATTTATACTAATAATATTATTATGTTATAAAGATGTATAACCTTTCATTCATTCAAAAAACAAAATATTCCGATTACTTCAACGTGATGAACATTGCTGAGCCGTCTTTTTGTTTTACTTACTTAAATTTGTCTAAACTTTGTGGTATTTTTTTCAGTTGAAAGCAACTATAATGTTAAGAAACTGAACAAAAAAACTAATTTTTCATTACGTTAATCAGAATATAATATATAATTATTATTATTACATTTAGTATTTACATAATTCAACGTGCTTCAACTTATAGTTAAAGTATTAATATAATTCTAGTTTTAAAAGTTTCAAATAACTCTTATCGATATCGTATGGTAAATATTAAAACTCGAATTAGTAAAAATGGATTCTTCAAACTTCATCTCTCGAATTGTATTTTTGGACATTATTTTTTGACACAGAGCAATGAAAATTATGCAGACTTATCATAATGAAAACTTCAATATACTGCATAGTGTATAATATAATATTATATAATATATTTCATATACAGATAGTCATTTCACTTATTGTTTTTGTCTTCGTTTCGAACCTTGTAATTAATTGAACCAAGGGTGATGTACTGAAACTTTTGTAATAAGGATGATAAAAGAAAAAAATATATTTCTCGTACTTTGGGGTTCCAATTGCAATTGAAACGTTTTCACTTCTCTTGTTATAATCCCCCCATGTATAAATCAATGCTTCAAATCACACTGTATATAAAATAGTCAATGGGCCTGATTGGGACTATATCACTACAAAATATACGCATACTGTATATTATATATTACAGTCCATTTATAGGAGGTGCTAAGTTAAAATAAAAATGAATCGGCGGCTCGTCAACATTACATGTCAAAAACCTATTCTATTTCGTTGATGAAATTAAATTAATTAATAAATATTCATTCACTACACGTATACTTGAACATTAGAAAATAAATTTATGCTAATGGGCTGCCGCTTCTGAAGGTACCCAATTTAAGTTAACAACCTCATTTTTATTATATTAAATTATAAATTTAATGCAATTAAATGTAAGGAGACATTTTTAAAGTTTTTTTGAATATTAACCTCTAAACTTGTGTTTGTGTATAATGTATTTTTTGATTACACCAATGAAAAGCCTAATATGTATTATTTTTCTCGATTTAATAAATAATAAATTTTATATTTCATCACACAATTATTGTATTTTAATCATTAAATGAATTATCATAAGACAACAGCTGAAAATAATAATAATAACATATGTACCAGATATATGTATATTAATTTGTTTTAATATATTAAGTTATGTTTAATAGATAAATTATACATTTAGCCATATTTAATGTTTCTATCGTTAATTTTGGGTATCATAATAATTATTTAGTTTATTACCATTCCCTATTGATTTTAAATGGTTTAGATGAATTACGCGCTTGTGCATTATTAATGTATAATATAATTTATCAATTTATTTTATACATCTCATCAAAATAAAAATCTAATACATGCATATTTAAATAAATGTAAAGGAATTTTTATAAAAATTAAAACGTATCACAAATAGTTCAAAAGTATATATTTAGTAAAACGTTCTAATACTAAATTAATTACTAAATAACTTACTGTTTAAAAAAAAATAATAATTTTAAGGATTGAAAATAGTGAAAGAGATAATATTTTTTGTGCTGAAAACGAATATTTAATACATTAAAATATTTATATTTTATGCTTAGTATTGCGAACGTTTCAAAATAAAAAATGGTAGTCAAGTGGGAACCACTCAACTGTACATTAGGTGTCGAATGGTTCCACTGTTATGGGTGTATTAAATTTAAATTCAATTATATTATATCATCGTATACGAAAAACGATCGGTCTGTCTACCTATATCACAAAGTATATTTCATAATATTATGTTTTCTTGATGTAGCTAAAATAAAAAAAATATATTATATACTTATACTATATAAATATATAATTGTTATTAACTTTTGAGTTAATACAGTCTTATCATATTTAATAACAGTATAAATAAATTCATGGTATAAATAGCCGATAAGTACCTAGGTATAATATCTTAAAATTAATCTATACATTATATTTTTAAAATTTCATTCCGTATAATTCATAATAATATTATGACGTATATTATGAGTTTTAAGGTAACCATGGTTACAAAACAATTATTATAATAATAATATTGGGTTTGAGCATAAATTCCCGTTTTCCTTAATTTCTTGTTTGTTTTTTCAGATTATAAAAAAAAAAAAACTGGGAATTTTTAATTTTAACCAACTCTTAAGTACAAACAAAATCCATTTTACTATTTAAAACCACACTTAAAGTTTAAAATCGAAAATTTTTTCGATTACTTATCGTGTACATAGGTGGAAAAATACACATTTTTGTAATATCAATACGTTCATCTCTCCACTCAAAATTTAAAATACCTACATCGAAAAGTTATGTCTCTTCAGATTTTTTTCATTTAAAGATACTATTAATAAATGAACAAATGTTTATTTTTATCTGATTAGCTTTTTATCAGTGACTAAGACTAAAACATAATTATAATATACTCGTACACATCCTAAAATATATATAAAAAAAAAAAGATCAAATTTAGATTAATATAACAATAAAGTTGTTAAATTCTATTTTTAATTAGATTGTTTTTTTTTTTTAGTTTAGTGCATAATGTCTAGTAGACAATGAAATAGTAGTCCAACTTACGGATCAATACAGTATATCATGGCCGACCCGGAGAGAACTAGATTGGTGGTGCTTGGTGACGCTGGCGTTGGAAAAAGTGCAATTTGTAAACGGTTTTTGTACAACTCGTTTTGCTCCAAGTACAAGACAACAGTAGAAGACCTTTATAGTAAAGAATTCAACGTCGGCACAAACCAACACCTCAAAGTAAGTAATTCTAGTAGTATTCTATAAATCGTATTATAATTATTATTGTAGAATAATTTTTATATATATATATATTATTGATTTGCAACTTGAATTTTAGAACGCCTGGAAAAATAATTAAGTTACATCGTTTTTAAATTTACAAAATGTATTCAAAATTCCGATAACAAATGAAAATTATCATTGAAATTTTATTTTATGAAACACATAAATTATCGGTATTATAGTGATATATATTATTTCATACATGTTTTTAGTTTATGGTTAATATAATGACAAATCACAAATAATACAATAGAATTGTTGATCAATATGTAACTACTGTTATAACAAGCATGCAACATGTTTTTTAAATTTTCACCGAGAAGTAAAGCATTTATTTATCATATTTTTATTTAAAATGTATTTTAATTGATATATTTTTAAACAATTATAACTGCAACAAGATAATAAAATGTATAAGTAATTAGTTGAAAAAAGTTTATCATTTCACAACAGTCAAAAATAAAAAATATATATTTTGTAAGTATATGTACTAATAATACTGACATTAAAATAGATTAAACATATTATATACTATAGAAATATTTATTAGATTTATTTAGAATTCAGATCAATTCGAAATAAGTAAAATGCTTAAGTCGTAATCGTGTACATATTTTCTCTGAAACTGATTTATTCGCTATATACATGTACAGTTAAATACTAATATTCTAATTAAAATAAAGCCAAAAATTTGTAATTTCATTGCACATAATATTGTTTATACTACATATTTCAATACAATCAATTAACCTATACTGTGAATATTATACATTAATTTAATATTACTCAAATTTCAATGTATTATCTTATTGGTTATTCTTATTACTATGCAAATCAATATAAACTTCATTAGAATAACCAGCTGCATCTATAATTATTTTATACTTCGTCACTTTGAATAATATACTATTAAAGAATATTAAAATACCGCTTTATAAATAAATTTAATTCGCCGCCTACAGAGTAATAATATGGGCTGCAACTATTATTGTGAGTCGTAAACTTCACCTTGTAAACGAATATAATATGAAAACAAAGATAATTTAATTTTAAATACGTCCAGAGTAGAGTTTACGTTATAGTTTAAATAATATATCGTATTGCGTGTTATTATTAAATATAATACTACAAAAATGTTGGATACACTTTATTTTGTGTGCACTGTCGCTTTTATGTATGTTAGGTAGTAAATATAATAAAATATATACGTATATTGTATATCGTTTCAAACAAAATCGTACAAAGTGAGTGTACCTACTCGATCTCATTTAAACGCAAACATATCAGTACGTAAAATTAATGTGGTAAATTAAACGGTGTACGTTACGATGTAAAGGACCATGGCGGGCATCGATAATGGTATAATAATCATAGTAGAAATATAATATACGAAATCCGGTCATATACTAAACGCGCTATATTAAATGATTACCTATCTCTCTCCTCGGTCGGCGTTGAACTGTAATCTGTATACTTTGTATAATTAATAATAATAACAACGGCGTTCAGGTACAAACAATATTATCAACAAAAGATCCGTTTGTCCGAAATGAAACTAATATCGTTGTTACCCCCCCAATGGAAATTCGAGGCGGTCGAATTACGCCGTCTTTCGCGTGTGCACGTATTACAATATCGTCGTTGAGTAAGTATGCTGCTGACAGACGCCTTACAACGGGACCCTTGTTTGACGGTTATTATTATTATTATTGTTACGTTGACGTACTTACTACCTATATATAATATATAGTATTGTTTTCAAATCCCCGCGGTCGCTATAGGTTATTATAACGCTGCAACGATCGAGCACATCAAATAAACGTCTTGTTTCAAAGACGTGCGACTAAAATCAACCGCCACCGGTCGACGACGCCACCTCTCTCATCCTATACAGCTATAATACACCGAAGGCCGACGCCAACGTTTTCGTCACTTCTCTCCCCTTTTGCACCCCGAATACATCACCCTTTTAATCCACCCACCATCACTCAGACGGCGCATAAGACGACCTGCGTTTATTGTTATATGGCGTAGTAGCAGCAGTACAAATAGTATTAGTAGTTGTAATAGTAATAGCAGACAGTAGCGGTAGTAATAGTAGGTAAATTTTGTAAATTACTCTAACTTGTGTATTGTGATTGTACTTGCTGTTATACTGTAAATAATTTACGACTTGTAAACGTGCGTTTTGTAAACAAACCATGGCGGTCGTAGTTTAGCAAAAGCGAAGCATAGGCAGTCTTCCCCCGGGTTTACGATTTGGGGTAAAAAAAAAAAATCGATTGTAACTATGTGTTTGAAAATAGACGTTACGCCGGGGTGTATAGTATAGTTACATGCTCAAAAACCGAAAAAAAATGAGAAACGGTGAAACGATGGGTTCTCTCGTATTGGGTGCCAAAATAAAGGAGGATCGACAGAAGTAGAAGAATGAGGCGGCCAACTTGTAAAAATTGTAGCTAACTGTAGTTTTAATCAACTTATTGTTTGTACACCGTAGTGTTAAGTTATTACTATTAAACTGTAAACTTGTTAATATTAAATTTTAAATTGTATTTATACGTTAATAAACTATGAGAACTCAGCGGGAAGCAAAGCATTGGCATTCCTCCCCGATGTCGACGATTCAGAATAAAAATAAAAGTAGTATTAGTAATAGTAATAATAGTAGTAGACGGAGAAGAGGAGGGAGCTTAAGCCCGACGGCCACGACTTCCACGTTATGTGTCACACAAAGGCCCCTTTGTAAAAGTGAACATATACACAGAACGCAGACGATGGACGGAACTGTACAGAAGGGTTAATGGTTCAATTGAATAGCACTTGTGGGGGCCAGCGTTGACCATCCATATTATGTACTGGACTTAACCGCACTATTTCGACGAACGTTTTACGCACAGTGGCTATTATATTACAATATAAAATATATATACTGAGTAATGATGTCTCAATGGTATTCACTTCGTCACTTAGACGTACGGTTTTTTCTTTCTAATTGACCTTCTATTTTCGAAAATTACGGCCGTATTAAAAAGCTCAGTTTGTCATAGTTTTGAATACTTATTGATTTACTTATAATTAAAAAATGTTGTTTTGCACCTAGGATAATAATACTTCAAAATCCGAGATAGCCATTATTTATATTGATCATTTATGTAAATGTTTTAAAAGTATTTATTAAATTGCGTTAATTATTCGAGTATTTATATAAGTTTTAAAGTATAAAAATCAGAAAGAGTGTATACAGATTAGTTTTTACTGTGACCCCAGTGAGATACTCTATAAATACACTTTTTCAATCAAATAATGCATTCAAATTCTGATTTTTGAATTTTTTCAATAAACTTAAGGCAATGTTCTAAATTTTTGTATTTTTCATAGCTTTAACTAGTAGATAACATATTTTTTCAAACAAAATTTACCATTTATTATTTATACATCAATAAGCAAATCATGTTTTTTAATTATAATATAATATCTTAATCAACATTTAAAAAAATAATTTCTGAGCTATTAAGCTTTGCGTACTAATAATCATTATTAATAGTGTTAAATAAAATATAAATATTTAGTCTATATATAAAATGTGAATTAATCAATAAATATAATTTTCAAACTATCATAGTCCCTATATTTTCTAATCGTAGTCTATTCTTTTTACTACATAAATTTTAATAGCTCAGAATTTAATTTACCCATCAAATTTTCAAAACAAAATATTTGCTTGACAATTATTTGCAGTGGAAAACGGTAATTCTAATTTTCAAAAAAAAAAAAATTGTTTTTAATATTAGTGAAAATGCTTAAAATTCTGAAAATCAGAATTCGAATTCATGCAGCATAATTGGTAAAATGGAGTAAAAGTGAATATGCTTGATGAATCCATTCTACACATAACGAATTATCAAGCATATTCAAATTATATGTACTATATTTTTATGTTATTTTGTACATAGACAATGAAGTTTGATCATTATATTTATGTGAATATCAACTATAATTAATAATTGTGTGATTTTTTGAAAATATACTGGACAATAAAATTATTTGGTATAGTAAATCAAAGATTATTAAAGAACAATAGATTATAATTATAGAATAAAAATTCAATAGGGATATAAAAAATGCATTGTAGTATGATTATTGGTGCTGTATGCAATTTATTTAACAAATATTATCTAATTGCTAGCATTATTTTTTTTTTTTACATATTTTAACAATGATTGTTTATCAATAATTCGTGCAATAAACATTATTGTATTTGTTTTATTTTAATAATCGTATTACTTTAATCATCATGCACAATTTATGGCACATTTTTAACCTCAAATTAATTAAAACCTGGTAAAAAAATATACTAATCACTCGACTTTTAAACAATTTTGATTATTATCATCGATTTGAATGGTTTTTATGCCAATTTATATGATGCATCATTACCTTAAATTATATAAAAAACAGTAATACAGTAGGTACATTAAAACTATAGTTACAATGAATATTTGTGTGCTAGAATCTAGAAAAATTTATGCTTTATAATATTGTTTTAAATATTATAATATTAATCATCAATACTTCTTATTTTTAATAATTTATACTTAAAATTTGGATACCTACATAAGACATTGAAAAATATTATTTACGAGTGTTTTGTAAAAAAAAAAGTGATATGAAACGCAAAGCAAAATCCTTTGAAAAGTATATTATGACGTACTACGAGTATTATAAATTCTTAATATTAAATTTACATTTATGAAATCAATATGTCAAATTAAATGAATTTAAAATGGACATCAATTTATTTATTTTTTTTATCGTCGAGTTTTGTATAAAAAAATAAATGATCGTTAATTTAATATAATAATAAAATTATGAATGCAACAGTATTCAGTAAGATGTATACTAATGGCTTGAATTTTATATTATTCAACATTTTTATTGATGTATCTTTATTTGTGTCTTCGTTTATCTTTAATTTAAATTTTAAAAAATATGTATATTTTTTTTAAAAAAAAACGTATGTATGATATCTATAAATAACTATGCAATTAAAGCAAAAATATTTTGCATTGATTTTTTTTATAAAAATTCATGTAAACGCTCAAACCTACTATTCGACAGAGGTATGATACATATAATAAATACTGACAAATCAATATTATGTGATCATTCTACCTCGTTATTTGTAGTAAAATTGAATAATCTTTTATCGAATTAAACTATCAAAATATGTAAATCATACCACATCGGTTTACGAAATTGTAAATTATAATTATTGGAAAACCGTATCAACAGAAATTAGAAACTCTCGATTAATAGACAGACCTATATAATGTGTATAAGTACATTTAATCATTCTACAATCTTAGTTGATGCACTGCCTTTGATTTATTGATAATTCAATACATGACTCCATAACTGTTAGTCAAAATGTTGGCATTCGGAATAATTATACACCAAATCTGAATAGCGTTTGATAATATCTCTAATATATCTTAAAAAGCATTTTTACTTACTACATAAGTAGCTAATAAACTTTTATTGGCGTAAATAAATAGACAATTAATCGTTGATTTTAAGTTAAAAATATTTTTAATTCAACATAGAATATTTTTTACAGTCTTGTTAGCTAAAGTTATTGGTTACATAGTTACTAACCTACTGTGTGTGGTCAATGCATGGTGGGTATTGCCGTAACAATAGTGTAACATCAAATATTTTAATAATTAATAGCAATAACCATAACCACCATAGTGTAAGTAACAATAGTAACACTACAAATCATCTCACGATTATAAACCACTATACCATTAATGCATTTATATAACAGGCATCAAATCTCCCTTACCGTTTATCTATATAAATCGAGCATATTCTCTACAATTTCAATACATCACATTATCTCATTATTAATTATTAACATCTATTACATAATACCTGTTATATGACTCTCAAAATTTCATATCACAAGACTTTAGGTGGACTCAAAACATATTTATTAGGTATTTTTGTATTATTCGCACCCTCAACAATGGTATTCTAAACAAAAGCGAAACATACAATTAAACAATTTTGGAAAAAAAATTAATTCTATAAATATATAATATTCAATCGTCGACACAAAAATGTTTTTGCATACCTGCATAGGATTTTAATTTTTTTGTTTTTGTATGCTGTGCACGTGCTACAGTTCATGTTTTTGGTATTATATTACGTATATAACAACAAATTTAAGTCTATGTTGAGTAGGTTGATGTTTTACAGTTCGTGTTAAACATATTAAAATCGTCCATAGTAATATCTGAACATTTTATATTTAATTTTATTTTTACGTTAAACTATAACAAATATCCGTTGAAAAATAAAATTTTAATCCTAAATGAGTATCCTTCATTCCTGCACTGGAAGAATATTTAAATATTTACCATGTCAACTGCAATAGGTAATTTATGAAGTTCTGTGAAATTTTCAACCTAGTCCTTATAAAAACATTGAATAAATTTAAATCACGTTTAAATTATGTTCTATAATTACACTAAGTTATGACAATAATAATATATAATATCATCTGAAATATTATTATTGTAAATACATTTACATATTAAATAAAATTATTTAACAATAGATATTTTAGTATCTCTGATACGAGTATACAGGCCAATAATGTTATTAGATTTTATGATAAAGACATAAAACACATTTTAAACCAAGAATCTTGGAATATGTGTAAGATTTATAATTCTTAGCACGCATCTGAGATGGTATTTTTTTTTTTAATAATGCTAATTAAAAATAAATATAGAACTTACATAATAAATGCTATTTATAATAACTATTCAAGATTATTAAGAAATGATTTTAATAAAACAATAATTTATGTATAAACATAAAAGCGTTAGACAATAACTAGGTAAGAATATTTAATTGCCTTCTTTCAGGTAGATGGATAAAAAGGAATCAAAATATATGTCGTAGTATACTCAAACCACCAAAATAAAATTCAAATTCTTTTTTATAGCTTAAATATGGGTTGCGTAATAGAGGACTTACAGAGGACACGGATTTCAACCCCTCGGGTCTCATTTTCTGTACCATAAAGTGTTTATAGAGATATACAGAGTGATTAATTTCTCAAGTATGCTCACAACATTTTATCCCTTAATTATTCATTTATTTGGAAAAAAGAAGTTTCTATCGACACAAGGTACTTCTTCATTGGCGTAAAAAATCTAAGTATTTTAAAATATATTTTTAAGTATACTTAAAAATGACTAAAATCATATGTTCAAAAAAAAATTGAATAAATGCATAATTAAAGAATACAATGGGGGTAAGAATGAATGGTGAATAAGTAGGTGCAAGTTGGAAATTAACTTACCTTACAAAAAATAAAAACGTATACTTAGATATGTATAGGCACGTGCGTATAGGCATATGTGGAGATAAAGACTAGAGCCGATATGCACGTAGCAAAAACAGTTTCGTTACATTGAAAATCATATCACGTCTGCGTTCGGTTTTTCTTCACTAGTATATAGTATTTATTGGTAGTTCGTGGACGCGATTATCATCTCCAAAGACACAGTCATCTTCAGTACCTACACAATATCTATAAATCTATATTATAGATATATAGTTTTGAACAATATTGTGTTTTCAATATAAAACAACTTTAAAGTTCAATCGAAATAAAAAGTGTAACATTGAATTCTCTCGGGATAAAATATCCCACTGACTTGTGTTTTTAATGAGTGCTATTATGTAATTTCCACGAGTGAATTGCCTACCTATATAACAATACAGTAATGTAAAATATACGATTTTGTACACTAATTGTAGCACAAATATGTGTCAATAATTCGCTAATCCGCATGAGTTTTGATGCACCTTATTCATACACAGTTAAATTGGTATGCACTTTGATTGATCCGTACGTATAAAATGTACATCCAAACATATATAATATAAAATAAATATAAAACTTTAATAAAAAATAATCAAACAAATTATTTTAAATTATCATATCACCACATCCAGCCATAACCTTGACAGCACTTAAATTTTCATTTATATAACTGTAACATATATAAATGCTTAAAATTATTGTAATTTATTTATCTATTCATAACAATAACTGTTTGAGTAACTGGAGCCATCAAACTAACATGACGTACAAATAATTCCATTCGTTGAGTTGAATATTTTGCAATTGACTGACATAAGGTCATATCAGTGACATAAGCTATCACTACTAAATAAATAATGTGTTGTATGTAGTATGGTGATATCTATAGCTCATGTTTTTCTTTCAAATACGTTTTGGTACATATGTATAATGTATATTTTGTATCGATTCAAATGATGCAATGCGAATATAATTGAAAATAATTGATTAAATATATACCATACTGTTGTACATAAAAAATTATAATATCCTGCTGATATTAAAAGAAGAGAGGAAGTAACATCACTCGAGTTAGAATAGACCACTCCCATATAATACATGCTTACCTTATCAAAAATGAACCAACAACAGTATGCGATAGATCGTACTTTCAATGGAACTTTAACAATAGAGAATGAAGTCATCAACTGTCCCAAATACACCGGAGCCTGCAAGATCCTCAACAAACCACTTTCATCAACCTCTCGCGAAAAGAACACTGTCGCAATCAGTATACATTTTTCACGATATAGACATACCTGAGCTGTAAATTGTAAATTTTTTAACATATGTCAATATTTGTATTTAGATATAATTTATATTAATATCAATTTTTAATATTAAGTTTAACGTAGTCGAAAAACCACTGTGGTTAAAATCGTTTAACAGATATGTATATAAAAAAAAGTAATAATAATGAAATTTAAAAAAATTAACTTTGTAATTAATTTAAGCTTCTAGAATATTTATAGCTTTCAATTAACACATCGTATCCCTTAACTCTTTTTATATCACTATTAGCGTTACATATGCTTCTAATAGATAAGAAACAAAATTTTCAAAAAAATAAAAAATTTTGGTTGAAGTAAAAATATACTGAAAACCGATTTACTTTAAATGAACCATTTAAAAATGGTTCTCTAAAAATCCCATCTGAAGAAATTAATTTAAAATTTAAAAATAGATATATAATTACGATATTATCTGTAAATCATTTACTTTAATTTCCTTATAAAATGTTAAGGTTATTGGAAATTTATTATTTTAAAAATCTCTACATTTTTATTTTTACTGAAGCTCTAGAAAAAAAGTTTTTTTCTGGAAATGTTTCTAACATTTTAATCTATACTCATATATATTAATTTAACATGAATATATACACTATTAAACTATTTACAATATCAATTACATACCATCAATAAGACCAATCCAAGAATGCACATTAATTTCAATATTACATTAGAGGTAGGCCCTTTTCCCTGGTTCATTGCCGATTCCAAGATTAATTTATGTAGTAATTTAAATGGTTACCTACGTACTCTATGGCTACATAATTGATTTTATAAGCATACGTATATCAATTTTATAAATAGAAAATAACATTTAAAATGAGTTGGATATCATTACATAAATAATAAATGTAATGGTAAAATTTATTTTTAAATGTGAGCTAATTCAACAAATATTTATCAATCTAATAAGTGTTGAATAGATCACTGTAATGAATATGTTAAATTTGAATTCAATGATGTAACGTTGTATCCAAAAAAACAAAAAAAAAACGATTATGAGCAACGACACTACGACAATGAATACCCTACATCACTAAGTATAAATTTTCATTACGATGTTTTTATTGGTATTTTTATTAAATTAATTTAGTTTATTATTCGTAATACAGTAGAACGATTTAATTTTTTTCAAAATATCACGCATTTATTATGTTATTAACTATAAGTTATTAGTTAGTAAAGTTAGTAGAATAAACATGAACTAGTTATAAAAATGAATTGAAAAATTTGAAAAATTAATTTAAATTAAAAAAAGAATTAATTACTATGTACTTCCTTAGATTTTCAGTAGTGAAACTGACTCTATTTTCTGACAGAATATTTTTATACGTAGGTATAAAACAAATTGTCTATAATACATCCATTGAAGTGATCGGTACATATTTCATAAAAGAGGTTTCAAATTTATTATAACACTAAATTTTAATTTTTTAAATGGTCGATATGGATGTTATAGGCATACTGGCCGTATAGGCACTGCAGGCTATATTATGTAGATCGATAATCTATACGTTTAAATATTTAATAAGCAAGCCGATAACGAAAACAATAATAATCCAATATCCGCATTCTGGGTTTTTACATTAATTATTAATTATTTTTTTTTTTTATTAAAATAGTATAATAAACATAAAAAAATTCACAACTGAAATAATTGAAAAAAGCAAAAAAAAAAAAAAGCATTTATAAAAAAAAAGTCAAAATTTAATTGGTTTATTTGGAATCAGAATGACGTGAAACGAATTTATGTGTATAAATTAGATTTCTATCTCATATAAAGAAGCATATTATGATTTAAAACCACCAAGCCTTAGTTATTATAATAATATATATTTATGCCATATTTTATAATTACAATTAACTTTTAACTCAATACCACTTTATCGTAAACAGTGTAAATAGGTACATAGTATAAAACAATAAATACGGTAGATAATTTCTTAAAATTTCTTAATCTAATTATTTTGAAAATATGACGTTGTGTAGAGTACAATTCATAATATATATAAAATTTTGGAGTCCTTAAGAATAATGTTTTTAATTTATAATAAAATAATTAACATCATTATTTATCGTTAGAATGTTGAAATTCATTAAAATTTTAACTTCAGACATTAATACATTTTTTTGTGGATTTACACTCTACTTTTACTTTATTTTTATCGACGTATAAGTAACTTTGTATTACATCTTCCGGTTTTTTGACAAAGCGAAGAAACTGTATTATTATTAAAAAAAAAACCTTTAAAAATTATTCCTGGTTATTTTGAATTATTCACAATTGTTTATATGTAACCTCTCTAAGTACCAATAATAGATCCAATTTTTTATCAGAAACTTCTCTAAAGCTTTAAAGTATGAGTTTTAAGTCATAATTTTTTTTCTAATAATTATAAAAAAAAGGTAAAAAATACACACGTTAATCAATTCTTAATATATTATGTAAAATAACATTTTGTAATAAAATCCAAGAGATTATAAATACTAACTACATAAAAAAAATTTGACCCGAGGCGATCACCTATAATCCTCTATACTTCCCCTAAATACATGACTCCGTTAACGTTCAAAGTGACTATACGCAACCGGATTTCCTGTTTTTAAATGAGCTACAATAATTGGTAACATTGAAATTCAAAATAGTCGATTATCTCTATCAGTACCTAGTGAATTATATTTTAAGTCATTAACAAATGATATTATTTATGTTAAAGGTGGACATCTTGGACACATGCGGTAATCCGCAGTTTCCGGCCATGCGGAGGTTAAGCATAGCCAACGCGAACGCGTTTCTGTTCGTCTATTCTATCGACTGCGAACGGTCCTTCGAGACAGTCAAGCGAAACTTCGAGGAAGTACGTGAGCAGCGCGAAGATTACCAAATGCTACCGATTGTAGTGGCTGGAAACAAACTTGACCTGCCAGCCGACCATAGACGTGTTACCGTAGAAGACGCTTCCGAATGGCTATATTGTGAGCTACCGAAAATGAGGCGAGTCTAAAAATAAACATAAATATTGTATTTTCATGATTGGAATATTGTTAACAATAGTATTATTCAAACCGCGGTGTTGTGGGTAAAAAAAAAGATTTTAACTCTGTTAATATAGTCATCGTCACTAGTCGGTATATTACAAAAACAATAATTTCGTCGTATTATCACAATTCCAAACACAAAATCTAAAATATTTAAAATAAACACGATTAAACACATTTTATTTATTTTTAAATTATGCATTTATTTTATATTGATAATAATTTTAGTACGGTGTGCTTATCTATAGCCTGTAAGTCTCGGGATTGATAAAATGAACAGAATTATCGACAGTCATCCGCGATTAAATCCGTTCCACCTGCAAATCCGATTTATAAACTTATCTGACGTAAATATTAATTATAATACTTCCATTCAATTTTTTCTATAATAGCAATAAAATACGTGTCTCGGATGTTCGATTAAGTTCAAGTAGGTACGACAACTAAAAAAAAATAAATATTTTCTTGTATTCTTCGGCATCCAACCAATCCGTATAAATCGATATTCGATGTTATAATAATACTGTCATAATTGACATAATTATTAGACTATCTACTGTAATTTATAAATGCAATAATGATATTATATTTTTATGTCATATTTGCATGAATCATTAACTTTTTACCATAATATTATATAGGACGTAGGTACATTATAATTGTATCTTGTGGAAAATAATGTCATTCATAAATAATTATTGATAGTCGTATAATGAAGATATTGTCTTATGTTTGAATTTCATTCATTACAATTACCTAGTAATATCATTATTCATTACCATACTGGACTTTTATTTAAATATATTTTTTTTTATTTGTTCAAAGAGGACCACTCAAAATTCCATGTACTCAAATCTACTTTTTTTCGCTGTAATATCAACTATTTTACAATAATTAAATTCATTAAAAATAAATGTATATGCCTATGAAATGTATTTCCTATTCATTGTTAATTTTAAATAATCACAAATTTCACGATTTCAAATATGTTAAATAATAGAAGTTTTCAAGGTTTTGAAACAGAACGTAGAAAAACAGTTTAAAAACACTATATTCGTTCATGAGTTATGGACTAAGAATCAAACGAAATCTAATATTTCAATATGTTGTACTATAGGTTAAATAAATAGTTCAGTAGATACTCTCTCAGTAATTACTTACATACTCGTACTATAATGGTTCTATCGTATTATGAATGTATACTAAATGATATAATATAAAAAAATAAATAAAATAACAACCTTCCACTGAAAAACAATTTATTATTTTCGTTGTGTACTTTGGTAAAATTTCGTTTGATTTGAAATTTGACTTAGGATTTGTTACTACTTATTTTCCAATGAATTATTATATTGAATTGAAAGACATAGTACACCTAAACTTATATGTTAGTTTTATAACAACAAATTTTAATAAACGATATTAACGCGTTACGTAGAAAATATAGGAGGTATAAGAATAAAAGAGACATGTTTGATTAAATACAGTTTTATCAAATGTATACTACTTACGCCCGAAATAATAATCAGTAATTTTTAAAAAAAAAAAAGCTCAAATAAAATGATATATTGCTTCATGGTTACTTGCATCTCAATGTGCAAATTTTAACTTATTTTCATCTCAAACTATAAATATTCAATAATAACATTAATTCGATTATATTTAATAATATATTATTATAATGTAAAAAATACTTTTAGAAAATTCCGAAATATTATTGCTTATATTTTACAAACAGAATATTGATATTAATAAAAATGCATGTTTGATATTACTTTATATTTATAATCATAATAATTAAAATATGTCAAACAAAAATAGTTTTAGTTCAGTATAAAGTGGGATTTAACTTTCAATTATCTGAAAAGCTAAACAGTAATTTCTGTACATACCAAAAGTATTTTTTATAAAATTGTATCACTAAAATATTCATGTTTTGTTTTAGCTCAGAAGAGTATTCATTAATTCACTATTATGTATTTTTTTTTTTTTATGTATACACATATATATATATATATAAAAATAATTTTTATTATTACTTATTTATTTACTAATTGGAATTTTGAAAAAGAAAGAGGGTTTGAACTTTCAATCGCCCCTGCCTTCGCCAATTTTAAATTATACACCGGCAATCTAATTTACCTTTTTTATGTAAATATAGTAGCTAATAATAGTTAATATGCTTGAGTAGTATTCAGCCCTTTGACCTCCATAACTTTTCGTCAGTGATCAAATTTTGTCTTAGATCCAGAATGGATCTCTTGTCTGTCATTGTACAAACACGCAGTATAAATACGCATTTCTATATAACGCTAATAAACCCTTCAGCGAGTACAACCAAACGCGAAAAAAAAACACAAACTGTCCATCGATCAAACACGCGAGATTTGACGTAGCAGCCCAAATACAATTTATAATATACATTGAATTCCTGGGAAGAATAAGTATATTTCATTTCCTATTTCTAGCCCCAAGCGTTTGTAGTCCGGACGTCCGCTGTCGAGAGCACAGTGATGCGGTGGTGTCGACGGCGGCGAAAGCCGTAAAGACTATGGTATTCTACTTACTGACAAACGCAGCAGTAACAAAACGTAACAATCTAAATTATATTAAACATATTCATTACCTCGACTGTAGTCACGAGTATATATCAACACGTCACTGTTCCTGCGGAGTCCGGTAAATAGGTGTTATTTCATTCTACAGATCAAGATAGCTGATCACTGACCTCGTCTCGGTATAAAATGCATTTTATATATAATACGTATTACATCAAATTAATATTCCGTGTCTTCGTTATACATATTTTATAATAATGAGAATCATTTACAAAAGTACACATTTTATTTTTACTTTTAATACGTCATTTAGAAAGAAATATCCGAAAACGACTGGAGTCCACGACAAAAGTACTAAAATCTACATAAAATGTGATTTTTTCAAACGTAAGACAGTCATTTTCTCGATATTTTTCACACTATAGAAGTATAGAAAACGGTTGTACGTCTTTCAAAGCGCACACGCGATTTGAACAATGGATCTTCTTTGTACAGCAGTTTTATACACTTCAGAAAGTGTACAAAAATCAATGAACAAGTTGTAAAGTGTAATATTTCCCGCGTTTTACTCTCTTAACATATCATATACGTATATCGCATTATGTACCTACATTTAATCGTACTATAATGCACATTTATCCCATCGTATCTTTTTATTAAATTTGGAAGTAACTTAGGTACTATATTACAGTAATATTATCTAATAAAAAAAAATTAAAATCAAACCACTTTTTAACAGAAAAAAAAACCTTGTCACTAGGTAGTACATTACCAATTACTTAAATAGTTTGTGCATACAAACATATATAAAGCCAAATTGTGACATTATAATAGAAGTCATACGCCAACGCAATTTCCAACGATAGTAATAAATTATGTACACACTATATTTGTGGTCATGTGCACACACTGTTGTAATATAGTGTCGGTTCGAACTGTCGTTTTCAACTAATTAGTATATTCAAAGCCCAAATTTAAAATGCATAAATAAATTATGTCTTGAATTCGTTTTTAATGTCGTTTTTCTACAAGTGCAAAAATTGATTTCATCGATTGGAACACAGACACATTCACAATCATCAAAACATAACAACATAATGCCTATTTCAAATTACTTTTGAATAATAATGACGTTTTAATAAAATACTATAAAATAAAATATAATCATTTGAAAATACTGTTACTAGGTAGTAGTTTAATGATTTCAAAATATAGGCGAAAACTATATCTTAACACTTACACAAAATTTAGTGTAAAGTAAAAATAATTAAAATATCACTCCAACAAAAACTAATTATTAATAAGTTTTCAGCATACAAATTAAACTTCTATTAATATAAGATATAATATTTTTATATACTTTGAAGGCAATTTTTATTGTATTCCGTATTGTTACCATGATTTTAAACTGAATAAATTGTAGTTGCACTCAGAATAATAAATTTTTAAAGTAGGTATTGAGTTTTTGTAGATTTATATTTTATATCTATAAAAGTTATGTACTGGAATTTAAATATTTTATTTACGAACAATAAATACAAAGAGTCCAACATAAAAAGCTGATAAATAAAATTAATTAAATATATAATATAACTTATTTAATATAAAAAAATATAATAATATTATATATACCGAGAAATAAAAATAAAATAAATATTACACGGAAAAAAATATATAACTTAATAGGTAGCTTTGATGTTAACTAATATTAAATTATTTAACATATATTTATAACTAACAATCACTATGATTTCTAAATTTCTGAATATATCATAAATATAAAAGTTATTAGTTATTATTAGTTAATTAAATCTGTTAATTCATTTTTTTACACCCTGCATATTTATATTATTTGGAATCACAAATGTAATGTAGAAGTTTCAGTCCATAATTTTTTTTAGACATCAAATACAAATCTACAAAACTCAATATTTAATTTGAACGTTCTGAGTATAACTACAATTTATTTATCTTAAAATCAAGTTTATAAATTAGAAACTTTATTGAAACACCAAAACAGTATTAGCAATATTTTTTATATCCCGTAAAAGATAAATATAAGTGAATATAAATAATGTAAATATACGAGTATATTAGATATATAATTCTAAATAATTTTAAGTATGTTTAGCATTTGACTTATAAGGAATGTTCAAAATATAATATTTGTATTCAATCATTTTTTTAATAAAAAAAAACCCCATTCGTGGATAGAAGACTTGAATAATAGATGTTTTGTATTGTTTAATAGAATATTTGATATCTCCTTATTTTCTTTAAGAAACTAAAAAAAATAAATAAAGTTACCTTATGTAACATTATAACATAATAGATTACTCGGTAATTATTAGATTCTACTACGGTCATTTTCTTATTTAAACCTAAATTAAATTATTTATTTACCAATACAAAGAATACTTATAGAACTAGTATAGTTAGAAGTAGTAAGTTGTGAAACAACAAAAGTTTGATTAAGGAAAAAATCTTAAGTCCGTCTCTGATTTGTAAACGATGACAAGATTGTTATATTTTCCTTTTAGAATATTGTTCTAATTTCAAATTAGATACCTATACAGTTCTCATTGTAAATTCATATACATAAAATTAAATTCCGATTGTTTAACTATCGAAGTTTCTTTTTTTAAACTAAAGTATATTTATTGTTACCGATGACTAAAGGTAACAAATAAAGAAATGTCTTGAACTGGAAATTATAATATGCTTATAAATCAATGTATATATGCTACAGACGGTTTTATTTTTTGAACAGAACGAGTTCTTAAAGATTAAAATTGAGAGTAACTTTTCTTTTGTCTCTTTAGAACCATAAATGAATTTTGTTCTTTGTATATACACTTTCAATTCCTTTTTAATAAAAAGATTTTTCAAAAGTATCGTTTTATAGATATTATTATTACTGTAGTATAGGTACTTTGGTGTTCTCTCTGTAACAATAACCTCTGTAATACTGTGTACATAAGTTTTCACAATTAATAAAAATATTTAATAATTAACAATAATTTCGTCTAATTATTATACTACAAGACTGTGTTTGCTATGACACTGTTTCATGAGAATAAAAATATTAAACTATATATATATATATGTATTTAATATATATTTTCTCTCTATCTTTTTTAGCTTTAGATTTCTGGTTCTATCTTTTTAACGTATTTCTTCACACAGTCCCCCCATCATATAATATACATATATGATATTTTAGATATATTATATATTATGTTTATCATTATACCATATTTATACCCATTATATATAATATATATATATATACGTGATTCTATTTATATGACATAAAGTAAATTATAAGTTTAATTAATACGTATATACACAATACACAGATAGCGTAAATTAAACCCACCTACACACTGCAAGTATTGACATTATTCTAAAGCGTCAAATGTGAACGATTTGTCAATAATTCTAATAATTTATTGAATTTTAATTGCGTTAATAATTATTATTATTATCATATTTTTTTTTGTTCGTAATTCAATTTAAATTCGTGAATTTAAAAAAAAAACATTAATTTTGTAATATCGATTAAATTCGGACTGTAATTTATTCGTTTAAAAAGCATTTCAAGAACTGTGGTAAAACTTTCATGATAGTTAAAATATTCGTTTCAAACTAATAATATAAAAACACATTTCATCGCAATATTGTCGTGGAACATATTTTGTAACCTATAATACTAACACCCGCTTTAATCGCTAGTTCTAACGCCAGATAATGTATACGTTTTATAATCTAAATTAACAAATCGTTGAGAAAAATAAATATTTTATTCATGAATTATTTGATGCGCTTTTATTATGAATTATTTTATATGACGCTATTTCCTAATCAACATTTCGTATTTATATGAGGCTTTTAACACTCTGTGTCTGCATGATACACCTCTGGGCACAAATTATTATTTAAAATTTCAATATTATATCAAATCCATAAATAATTAATTATCACAATACCGTGTATAGAATCTGTTTGAAATATTATGCACTATAGTGCATTCATATAAAATACACAGGATGATTCGCTGACCATGATCTCTTCCAATGGATATTAATTGTCATTTAAACATTCATGTGTTATTCAAATCCTGATTTTAATATTTCCAACACTACCTCAAACTCAAACACAGTATATTTTAATAACCCAAATAGAAGATAATCGGACAAGATAAAAATCGTATTTTCAACTTAACAGTTATTATCAATTATTTCAACGCATGCATATTTATTCTACATGAAATAATAACACTACGAAACACTGTAATGCACGTTGCCACAAACGTGTGAAACGGAACAAAAATGTAACATCCTCTACATAAATTATCTATAATATTTAGTCTACACTCGTTGTGCTCATATTTGTGGTGATCCATTATTTAAAACGGTACAGTTGAGCAGTTCAAAATTTTACTATTATCTTTCCACATCTATGATTTTACATCCGAAATATAATATTGTTCGATAGTTTATTTAAATTAGTTTATTTTGTAATCGATAACACGTTAACTGAATTATATATTGATGAATGATAAAAATCTGTTCCATGTCCGGTGTATTTATAAGTTAAAACATTAAAGGAATAGTTTTTAATTAATATCATTCCAGTTGTAATTATACTTCAGAATAATTCCAAAACTATTCTTTGAACTGAGTAGGTAAAAATGTAATAGAAGTTTTGTTTAAAACAAGTCCCACGGTGTGTTTTTAGTTTTTCGTAAAAAATTCCTAAGAACTAAAAAAATTTTTGGTTTCTAAAATAATACAAAATTTAGTGGTATCGTGATATACTTAAAATTGGTACATAATTATTGTTATTGACTATTTGTTAATTTGTATTATTTTTGTTATTCGTATTGCCTAAATCCGCTTCAACGTGGTGTGTAGTATTAAGATTATCGTATCAAATAATAATCTCTGTGCCAATCACAGTTCCAATATTTTTCTTATTATTTTTTCTGATACGAATAAAGCAAGTCTATAATACCCAATTTATCGCTAT
Source organism: Aphis gossypii (assembly GCF_020184175.1). Lineage (NCBI taxonomy): Eukaryota > Metazoa > Arthropoda > Insecta > Hemiptera > Aphididae > Aphis > Aphis gossypii. The sequence continues at coordinate 11,174,029 of NC_065532.1, read as the reverse complement.
TATTATTAATCATTATAAGTTATTTAATAGATAAATTACAATATAAAATTAATAATTTAATTTATTTATTATTATAATAAATTATACAAAATTATTTTTTAAACGCTTTAAAATGCATTATACATACAGGCTACAACTATGCTATACAATGCATTTCTATTTTATACAGATAAAAAAATCAATCGATAAGCCAAAATGATAAATAGTATGTTTTTTTTATTCTTATGTCATTATTATAGTATAGTTGTTTAAAAAAAAATACTGTTTCTTTCGTTTTCATCTCGTATTAACATGATTCGTCCGAAACTGCTAAAACACCCAAGTTTTTCAAACATTTAATAGGCAAAAACTGAGGAAAATTACTACCGGTCGTTTATTTTGTACAAGCCGCTTGGCAAATTGAATACAAACCATAATTAAAACTAAATGTTTACCGGTAAAACGCGTGCGCGGCAATGACGCATTCGGCGGAGAATGCGAACGACAGGACGATAATGACGTTTCGAGGCGATTAAGGCCTCGGAATAATGTGATTTAACTTACACAAAATTAATGGGTAAAAACAGTATGGATTTACCAGAGATATGCCTTCAGAACCAACTTTACGCTTTTGATTAATAACAATAATGGTATAAAGGCTCGATGAGAAAGTAAATAATAATAACATCCGCCTGATTGCGATTAGCAGTGCCTTATTCAACTTGAACGAATACTTGGCGGGCATTCGATCAAAAACTAATAACTCAAATGATTTGATTACATGGTTGATGAGTGCAATCAACGGCTAATATTCTATTCGGATATTGAATGATCTTTTGTTGACAAATGTGTGGTATTCATATTAATCATATTATATATTGTTATTTCATGTCATATTATCTGGAGTGATTTTATTAACATAAGATTTCACTAGTGTTCGTAGTAAATTTATGGTTTTCATTAAGCAGCTAAATACTATCTTGAACTATAAAAATAAATACCTAACTACTCTCTTGGCTTTCCAACAAGTCATGAAAACTACCATACATAATAGGTGAATACACAATAATAATTTATGCTCTTCTTAGATATTAATATTCAATCAACAATAATGATTACATAATATTTGAGTTTGGCTATGATTTTTGAGTTGCGTTTGTGACATATTTTTTGTTTAAAAAAAATATGTAAATATAATATATCATTTTTGCCTAACTAACCATTTTTTATTATTTATTTGTTTTCAATTAAATCGCCCATATGCCTTATCGTTTTTGATGTGGTATCCTATACGTACACTGGCGATTGTAATGATTACCACAGTTTGACACCAGATCGCACTTCCTGCCCTATAGCTTAAGTTTTAAAGCTGAACGTGCTAAAATGTTTCAAAAGTTAAATTTGTAATTTGTAGTAATTTCAAACAAGTGACGATACCTTATCAATACATCTTACTTTCTATAAATCATATATTCAAATACATAAATTGAGATAAACCAAACGCATTTATAATTTTGAAATTATAGCATGATGAGTTGAGAATTTTACCTATTTTTTATCTAATTAACCAGGCGTTGAAACTTAATTTTAATTTCCACGTTCACACAAATATAATACCAAATACCAGTGAGCAATATTATTAAGGCATTATTTACTAATAGATTCTTACGATATTAAATATACCACCAACTAATCGTATCCAGCAAAATATATATTCATCATAATGTACTTAATATTTAAATTTTAAAACCTAAACACCCATAACTATTACGTATTTTGAATAAATAAAAACTAAACTAAAAACAGGTTAGTTGGTAGCATAAATTATAATAATTGTAAAAAAACGCAAAAGAGAATTTTGTTATTTTCATCACATAGGTACACGTATCAAGAACCTTTTTATGTATTATTGGTCGAACCAATCAACATACAGTGGACTCCACTAAAATCCACACAGCTTAAATATAAACACATTATAATGGATACGACTATAATAATTCATAGAATATATAGTATAATCCAGGGGCGGCCAAACAGTCGATCTTGGACAATTTCAAAGTCGATCATGTTAGAATTTATTTTTAGGGCCACACGCTCTATATGTTTCTTTATAATTATAGTTATTCAATAATAAAAAAAAATTTTATGGAAGTCTATCTTCAAAGGTGAAGTATATTTTTAGTAGATCATGACCAAAAAAAGTTTTGCCACCCCTGGTATAATCTATATTATATAAAAATAGGTTTAGTATACAATTTCGATAAGGAAAAATACTAAATACTGTAAACATCACGAACGAGAAGTGTGAAATATTGAAGAAATATAATATCAGAAAATAGATCATAATATTATAATAATAATTACAATTTTTTCTTTAAAAATCGGTTTTTTATATGACAATATATCTTTAGTGCATGAAACACGATCAAATAATCAATATATTTTATGATATAGTCTTAAATTGCACTCAAAAATAATATTCAAATTATAATTCTGAAAAATTAAAATGATTTATTACTAGATATTAGATATTTTTTTAGTTATCTATAAAATTATAAATTACAAGTTAAATTATGTAACTTTTAAAATATGTCTTTTAAAAAGATCGGTTAAGCATAAAATTAAAATTCTTGATTTAAGACTGAAAAATTAGTTTATTTATTTAAATAGTCAGCCGGCAGATTTCTAATGTTAACCTCCAGAGATACTCACGCATAATAAAGTAGCGTGGTACTTAATACTTATGACGTGTGGACCATTTTGTTAATACAAAATAGATTCAAAGCGGTCTTATGTATACTATACTGCGTGTATTATGTATACAATACAAATAAATGTAACGCTTTTTAGTTATTTTACGTTTAAATATTTTAGTTAAAATTCATGTGAGTATTTTCATTGTACAAAGGCGTCATGATATAAATGCCTGTGTAGTCTAATTGAGTTTTAATTTCACTAGAACGCTATTCACACAGTGGGTACTGTGCGGATGTTAATTATACAAAACCATTGAGGTGAAAAATATGAAAATATTGTTCACCTTTATTATAATTTATAAATAGAGGGTACTCTACTCCTCTGAAGTATAAGGTTTAGATGGTGTGGTACCTACAGTACATAGTAATTAAACTATATAATATTAATATAAACTAATAAACGTTTTACTACCCAATCTCAAAACACTGTCTGAACGAAAACTCCCTTAAACTTCACAACCGTTTCATACTGCAATGCGCTCGCCCGAACTCTCTCCATCCCGCCCGACCAAAACCCATAAAATAAGAATATAAGTAGTGCATACCATCTACTTATGTATCATATTATATACGCATATTATATAAACACATGTCTGACGCGAACAACTTTGTACGATCATTTTCGCAGGGTCAAGTTGATCGAGTGTTCGGCTAAGGACAACGTGAACGTACGTGATCTGTTCAAGTGCTTGTTAGTGCTGTCCCGGAAGCTGAACGGTACGGAAGACCAGGCGGCGTGCCCGTTGAAACGTCGGTCCAGCGCGTACGTCAGCCACACCAAATCATCGAGACGCGCCGCGGACAACGCGGGAACCGCCACGACTTCCGGTCCGACGGGCGGCGCTTCCGGTCACGGCCGCGACGAGCACCAGCTACAGCAGCAGCAGCAGCAGCAGCAACAACAGCAACAACAGGAACGGGCGAAACCGCGCAGCCGCAGCCTGATCAGACGGTGCAGCCGGAAGGCCAAACAACAGATTAGGGACACGACCGCCGGTGGCGGTGGCGGTGGAGGTAACGGCGGTGGCGTGGACGATTGCAACGTCAGCTAAATGACCGCATAATAATGTTATGATATATACGATATACACAATATATACCTAACCTATATGATGATAATAGGGTTTTCGGTTGCCCGACAAAAACAAATTTCGCACTCGTACACAGTTCGTTATAATTTTCGTCATTTTATACCCGATATTATGCCACGCGTAGGTACCTATATAATCTATAAAGTTACCGACCGTCGTTTTACCATATTATTTTACAAGATTGTAATGCCGTTAATCAATTTTTTACCAACTCCCAACTCCCTCCCCTCTATACGAAACTTCCACTCGATATTTTATTTTTTTATTTTTTGTCATTTGCTTTACCACCGCAAAATAGCCGCTGGTTAGTTATTTTTCGATTTTTTTTTTTTTCTTTACTTCTGTTTCATCGTACAGGCATACTGTCCTTTACCATACAATTGATTAACGTTTTGTTCATTTCGGGTGTGCTCAAATAATAATTACTATTATGTGCGTCGTTGACGCGCCTCGTGAAATATTTATATAGACACGGAGTACTTAAGTGTACTACATATAGGTATTGCATTATGATAATAAAATAATAATTAAGAAAACGTCTCTTCAGCGATATTATGTATTACGCGTTTACGACGAAATATTAAGAACAATAAATTTTCAAGTTTCACGACCTCCAAACAAATCTTGTATATAATAATATGATGTTATTATATTATATTATGCACATTCTGTATATTATATTTCGTTTATTCATGTTTATCAATCCAATAAAGCCGACACTGCAGTTGCAATATTGGAACGACAAAATCACTTTTTTGTCTCTATATCATATAATACTTCTTGCACCAACAGTTCTCTTAATAATAATAACGATATACTTATGTATAGTTACTTATGTGTAGTTATTTTATAGTTAAGTATAAATTATATTGTTATGTTCTCTTCGACATTTGATTAAACGTGTTAAAATAGTTTTGAATCAAATTATAATCACTATCTTTAAAAAAAATATACACTCATAAAACTATAATATATTATATAATATTATGCCATTAAGGTATTCAAGGAAATACAATATGTTTTAAATTTAATTAAAAAAATTAATTATTTTATATAATATTTATATTGTGTTAACTTATTTTTTTTTTCATTATTATAAAAAGCCCACAAATAACATTTTGTTTGTATATTATGTACAATTGTTTTCGGATTTTAAGTCAAGATGCTGTTCTAATTTTTTTATTTTTTATCGTTTTCATACATTTCAATTTTTTAAAAACCACTAATATGTATTGACTGAAAAGTTATTGTCATGTTATCGTTTATTTATAGGTAATAGGTTTCAAACAACGTTATGATTTTTGGCAAACAATTTGAATTATTTATCAAAATCACTAATCTTGTATGTACCTTTCAGAACGTGGGTTTTCATCATACTTAAAATGTAAATTTAATAATTAACTAATAAATTTGACATAATTAATATTATAATTTAATTTAAATGCCCAGTATGATTTTTTACGAATTATTGAATCTAATTAACACGTTTTAAGTATATTAATTATCGGCAGTAATATGATGATTTAAATTTGTACTACTACACTGGTTATTGTCTATATTTCGTGTAAATATTTTATTAATTTGAATATTTAATACGCTAACCTGTAATCTCTGATTTCACTGGTACAAGATTTATGATTTAAACAATAAACGTGATATATTGTAGTAAATTCGTTAATTTGTGTGCCATTGATTTCCAAGTGCTTCCATAAGCGTATTATTTAAATAGTCAACCTATAATATAGGTATTATAAGTTTGGTAAAATAATATCTAAAATTAATAATAATGTGTTAGAAATTTAATTAATAATGAACCAAAATACTGTTAAATACCAGACATATAAAAATACATACTATTAATTATTCATACTAAAATTTAAAATATATTTTAACTTTGTTTGTTCACGAAGCATTTTCAATAATAAATCTGTACTCTAAAAGCACCTAAAATTACACGATACCTACTAATTAACTATACGCAATGTATTTATTCGTCCAAGTCATTAATTATTATTATTATTCTCATTCTATATTCTATATCACTATACATTCTAATAACGTAACCATTTTACTATATATGTATACGTCATATATTAAAATTTTCATATATAATCTAATACAATAATGTACATGCATTGTGTATTATAGTAACCTACATATAGTATTAATAATGTATAAATAAAAAAAAATAGTTGAATTTATCTAAACAAGAACGTCCGCGAAAAAAAAATCTCAAATAAAAGGTCATAACATTATATTTAATTGTAATATTTAAATATCATTATTATGATAATTAATATCACCATTATTGCCTATGTACATAATATTAACTTGTTAATCAATCATGTTGTTTGATATTTTATTGAATAATATAAACAATACAGCTATAAAACTATATTATAATTTATAATATTATGTGAATGTTTCACCATTATGGATTTTTACATATTTTGTATATTATCAATTTAAGTTTATATTATACTTACTTGGAGGTATTGAAAAAAAATACGAGGAAAAAGCTGTTGGTAAAAGTCCGTTTAAAATTCCAACGGGGTAATGGGTTATGTGGGTTCTCAAGTACTGCCTACGAACGTCTTCGAGTATAATAAAAATCAAAAATGCGAAAAATATTACATGTTGTTTCTCATTTTTCAAAATTAAAATAGGTATATAATAAGTAATAATATATTGTCATAGTTATATCCCCGTATGTGGCATTCATTTGAGTGAAAATTAATTTAGTCCAATCGGGAATAAGCAGGGATAATAATAATTAATTACGTTTTTTTTTCTATGGATGTTTCCACAATGCTATAAAAAAATATGCATTCATTAAAATTAAAAATATTATCACACTTTAATGACACAAATTTTAAACTATAATAGCTTATGAAAACCATTGAGGAGATTATATTATTAGTAAATATAACATGACATGAATTTCATGTTTTGAATAATCAATTCAGTTAATTGGTTTTACATACTGTGTTTTCCCTTCATAGAAAAATTTCGATTTTATTATGGTCTTGTGCAATTCATTTTAATTGGACAAAACTAATTAATTGTCTGCAATGATTTTTTCCATTAATTCCACTTTAATAATAAAAATACAGAAAACAAAAGTGCTTTCGTGTCACTTTAATTTGTATAATTTTAATGAGGTTATGTTGAAACTAATAAATACAATAGTTATTTATTTATAATATATATATTTTTTTTTTTTACTTACAAGAGTCTTCAACATTCAATACATGAGCATTATATTGCCTTACTTTTCGTAAAATTAAAACATTATACCGACATTTATTAATACTTTAATACATTGTATTAATTGTTTTTATTATAGCTTAATTCTCAACGAAATTAATAATTACTTAATATTAAAAAATAATTTAATAGAATAAATACAACAAATAACAGAATCCGTTAACGATTACATTTAAGGGACCAGTAGAAATTTGTCGTCTACTGACATTTATCATATATTTATACCAAATAATTTAAATTTAGTTAAATGCATTAATATTTATAATATATACAGTAAGGGAATAACATTGTTAAATTTAAAAAATACATATTTATATATACAATATACATATTATACACTACATAATATTATATTTATATACCTACTTATAATACTTATAAATATATAATACATATAAAAAGTTTTAAAAAAAAAAAAACATAATAATTTAAAGTTAATGGATTAAAATCCTTTATCAATACTAATAACTTAATAATTTTATATTAGTAAGAAATTGTAATAAATAAAAATATGAAATAAATATAATTATTAAATTATTATTATTAATTAAAAAATCCTACCATAAAAAAAATAACATCTAATAGGTAATCTTTAGTGTATCGTCATTGTGTGTGAAGTTTTTTGAAGTTATAAAGTATTTCCCTCGTAATGTATTGGTGTATTTGTCTTCAAAACACTAGTAAATTTAAGAAAATATGCACTCTAAATGTTGTGTTCATAAATAAAACACCAACTCAGTTAATGTTTAAGATAACCATAATGTACCTTCTAAATTTATTTCAAAGTTTCTGATTATATTATAGCATTTATAGCATACCGCATACAAAGTTTCATATTCATAAAACATTTAAACAGTTTAATTTAAAATAGAACTTAAACGAATGATTTCTGTAATTGAATAATTTAGAAAAACAATATACTTCTTATTTGCTATAGTAATATGCGCTATATTTATACATTATAATATACAACATAGTCCATTTAAATTTCCGTACTTATTAATTCAAAAAGTTTGAAGTTTATTGAAAATATTTTTTTTTACATAATTTGACATGACTGCATAACAAAATTTTAAAAAAAAAAAAACATAATAATTTAAAGTTAATGGATTAAAATCCTTTATCAATACTAATAACTTAATAATTTTATATTAGTAAGAAATTGTAATAAATAAAAATATGAAATAAATATAATTATTAAATTATTATTATTAATTAAAAAATCCTACCATAAAAAAAATAACATCTAATAGGTAATCTTTAGTGTATCGTCATTGTGTGTGAAGTTTTTTGAAGTTATAAAGTATTTCCCTCGTAATGTATTGGTGTATTTGTCTTCAAAACACTAGTAAATTTAAGAAAATATGCACTCTAAATGTTGTGTTCATAAATAAAACACCAACTCAGTTAATGTTTAAGATAACCATAATGTACCTTCTAAATTTATTTCAAAGTTTCTGATTATATTATAGCATTTATAGCATACCGCATACAAAGTTTCATATTCATAAAACATTTAAACAGTTTAATTTAAAATAGAACTTAAACGAATGATTTCTGTAATTGAATAATTTAGAAAAACAATATACTTCTTATTTGCTATAGTAATATACGCTATATTTATACATTATAATATACAACATAGTCCATTTAAATTTCCGTACTTATTAATTCAAAAAGTTTGAAGTTTATTGAAAATATTTTTTTTTACATAATTTGACATGACTGCATAACAAAATTTTAAAAAAATTAAAAAAATATATTAATTTGTATATGTTTTTACTTTTCTTGAAGGACAACATACCTATATTTTAATTTCATATTACGCAGCAGAATATTTTCATGAATGCAAATTGAACATTTTAGCAAGTAATTAATTACTTATAAGTACCTATTTAAAGTATTGGTAAGCGAAATAGAGTGGTACAGGGTATCCCGTCAATTGGTTCTCTACTACGCTCATATAAATGCTTAAAATACTTATAACTAATTAACTTCTCGTTACAAATTCGATTTGTACCTATGTATTAGAGTACTCCAAAAATTATTGTACTTCAGAATATAAAATTAACATTGTATGTTGTCATTCAAAAAAAAAAAAACTTAGAAAAATTAAAACGATAAAACCCTGGAAAACATTTAAATTTTTATGTTTTTTTACATCTAATTATCTAAGAAATAATATTTCGAAAAAAAATGTATCTTTTAGAAACTATGAGTATATGATCACATTGCATTATCGGTTTTAAAAAACCTTAGAACACATGTGTCTTAATTTATTCCAGTAATTAAAATAAAAATAAAGAATATTTTTAAATCATAATAAAGAAAAGTTAAATCTTTTATGCTTTAAATACTGCGTCCATTGTTGTAATCAGATGAAATTGTTCATATTGTACGAATTTCAATTTTTTTCTTACAATTTATTATATCAATTGATAAACGAATATAGGACATATCTAATGTCTATGTGATATACCATAATTATAATCAAGACAAAAAAAAATTGTCTTGAATAGTTGATCAGGTTTTTATTTTAATATTTTTAGTATTAACTATAATATTTTGTTTTCATATTATTCATTTAGGGGGAAGGGGTGCAACAAATTCATCAACAATATATTTTAAGTAATACATTTAAATTTTGGAATTCCAGTATTCATCCTTATAAAGAATAATTGATTAAATGTATATACTTGAATTATGTGTGAAGTATATTTTATCCCCGTTTATAAGTGATTAAATAACTAGGAACAATAAGGTTGTAAGATATTATGTGTAGCACCTCTCGAAATAAGTAAATATATATCAGATGGAATCACTGTAGTACATGCCGTTTATAATAAAACAAAAACGGAAAGACTACTAGGTACTAATGTACTAATCGAAAACTTAACGATACTGGTTATCTAGCATTCATATTATGTATGTTATCATATCACAAAAGAACAATTATGTATATGTGTATAATTATAATTTTAAATAACTTATTGTATACATAATTATATTATAAAGTTTTATAGTGTGTATTGATTTTTATTATAATAATAAACATAGTTTTGTTTCAAAATTGTATTTAGTATTTATTTCTCCTAATTTTATAATCTATTATCATTGCTCACTGCAAATCCTTGATGATAACAATTATACTGTCAAACTTATTTAATAAAACAAATAACGAGATTGCCTAATATACCAACCTATACAGTAAATACTAAATGATGAATAATATTTACTAAAATAATAATAAGTTTTAAAATGGATAAATACCTAATACTTATAGAAATCAATATGTACGAGATAGTGAAAAATTAATAGATTAACATACCATACGCATACAATAAACAATTTAAAATTTAAATATATTTTTCAATTTGAAAAATAAACTTTCATCACTATAAAAAAAAAAAAAACGGTTTTGTAAAGTATTCGTAAGGTAAGTACTCTATTATTGTACGAAAATATATTTACTTCCATGCATCTACAGTTATTGTAATAATATTATCGTCGGTAAATGATGGAATAATATTTGAATGCTACATTAAGTATCTATGATCATAATATAATAATATACGTAAGACGTTGTTTACACGTATAATATATATGTTTATATGTATATAATATGTACATTATTATAGTATCCATATAATATAAAGCCAGTCTCACGACCGTGAAAAGCGTACTATAGTAAATATTAGTGTTGTTTTAAAATACTGTACAATGTGAAAGAAATTTTTATTGTACGACATAAACATAAAGGGTAGGGATTAAAATTGTGTGCATTAAAATACACTTGGTTTAATACGAAATATTTAGTGTGCAGTAACCTGCAGTGACTATTATAGTATTATGATGAATATAATATAACTCAATTATATTAAAATTATTTGTAAATAAAAAAAAAAAAAAAAACATAAAAACTATGGTTATAAAATTACTTACAATTTGAAATTAAATAATCTATTGAATTTCAATCATACTGTAATACATTTTGTATAAAAATATTTAACTATTTAGAAAAAATTATATCAATATAGTATAATAATAAGTTTTATTTTTTATTTGTAAAAGTCTGTTTTCTAGATTTTGTGGTAATATTTTTGTGATATTTTAAAAATAAAAAAAAAACTGCATTTGTAGTTACATATTATGTTTTTTATGGTTTGAAGAGTGTAATATATGGCGCATGAAGTGAGAATTACGAAAAAAATATCAGCTTCTGATAAAAAAAAATGTATATATATATAAAACGAATTACGTTATTGCATCATATCTCTTTTTGTGTTTATGTCACCGTTATAACAAAATTATATAATGATGTTATCTATCGGTAGATAGTTCATATAGTTCAATATACAACATTGTTTGTCGCTCTATTGAACTGAATAAGCTCAAGTCCACAGCCAGAGGTACAGTTATTGTAAACAATATTTTCTACGCCAAAATCTTTTTATTATATTATCCAATAATGTAAAAATATTAATAGAATTCTACTATAGTGTAACAATAATATTTTCAGACTATAGCGCCAAAAGTTGTGCGAATTAACGTGTCGTATATAACAGAAAAAAAATCAAACAACTTATTCTACTAAAACACGTCACGTTTTAAATATACCGTAATATACGCTAAACTAACAAATGAAATATAATTTTGCAACTCCATTGAACTATTTATTAGTGAACGTCGGTCAAAAAGTATAAGCATGGGCGAGACAAACATTGCATTGTATATTATGGTTAAACTTTATTATTTTCGTTTAACAAAAATAAATTGCATAAAGTAACAATTTAGACAAACAAAATATATAATACCTGCATATATTTCTAAAATCGTATCTAATATATACGCGTATAGTAAATTACCAATATCTCATCAAGTAACTTTTGTATCTAAAACTATATTGTTATACAATATATTAAAATTCTAATAGCAAATTAATATAAATATTAATATTAATATAATATTACTATTAATATCAAGAATTGATGAAATGATTTAAATTACTATTGGTTAAATAAACGTAAACACCTAAAATATTATAAGAAAAAATGTAATAAATAATGCTACTCGTATTATAAAATATAGACGTAAAACGATAAATTAAATAAAAACTAATTGGAAAAATATATCGGTTTTTAAAAAGTATATTAACAATCGGTAAGAGAAAAATTCTACAATTTATACGGTCGTTAAAAACGTGTAAGAACCGATAATAAATTAATATTAATAACAATATGATATTTATAACAAGTCAATGATTAGAAAAACTATACTAAATTATTATAACGAAAAATAAATAGTTATACCTAAAAATGATTTGCTAATAATTTAGGAACACTGTCTACTTCATCAACTATAAATTAGGTGGTTTGCTTAAATTAATTCAACATTAGACTACCTAGGTAAGTAGCAAATTTATTTTTCAACATCAAGAGACATCGCTGTTTTCACATATTGTTATTATAACCATTTGTACATGCATACAAGACAACAAACACTTTCAAAGCAACTGTTATTGTTAATATTTTATTCCTGCTCGTATTTTATGTATAATTACTGCAACCCAGTACGTTTATTTCGTACACTGCATTAAGTTTCACGTATTCGAGAGTTTCCAAACGTTTATATTTTTTTAATACCTTCAAATTATGGTTGGATGATCTGAATATGTAAACATCGTATGATATTTACCAAGAAATTGCCACCACTTCTTGACATCTTTAATATGCATGCAAATATTAATTATTATTAAATCTAGGGTAGATAAAACGGTTTTAAATAGTAGTATAAAAATATAAAAAAACAACGAATCTAATAGCATTTTCAAATATACGAGTATACAATATACACATTACATTATTATCTTTAAGACATCGTTTGGAAGCATTAATAATCCAAACACAAATTCCGCATAAGTGTAAAGTGTGGTGTTCTATGAGAAAATCTCGTATACGCATTGAGGCCCCAAGGGATTGAGAGTCTGTGACGGCATTGTGACAAAAATATGTAATATATTATACTTCAAAGAATATAAACATACACATCAACAACTCAAGAAGAATATTATAAAATCACTGAACCGTTTGGAAAAAAATTTATTTTCTAGATAATATATATTAAACGAAAAACAAATTATTATCAACAGGTACCGGAGACCGGAAAACATTTTTTTTTCATTTTCATTTAATTTTAGGAACTTCAAAAATAGTACTTACTAGTTGCTTTATGTTCTTCCTCTGTTTTTTTTTTTATAACTTAATATCAATTATAAATACTGAAGACAATAATATTTGTTAACATTTATCTTTTGATGAATAGGTAAAAAATGATTTTATTTTATTTTAAACTTATTCTAACATATTATATTATTAATATGAGTTACTAGAGTCTAAAACAATTAAATTCTCAATATTTATAAACATTACTTCAAAATTCAAACGTATTCCCTTTCTACTGTTCATTTTGTAAGAATATAGGTACAACTCAGTTATTTTACTTATCATAATACTATTTTATATAAAATACAATAAACCGTTAAAATAAGATAACAATTTGTTAATAAATAAAAGTCTTACGAAAAAACTAAAAACTTGTTTTTTAATGTAAATAATTTTTTATATATATTATTTTAATCAATTGTTTTAATTTTAATTAAGTATTTTAAATTTTATATATTTAAATATAACAACTCTGACAATTATATGTATAATTATTTATAAATAATTTCGTCAATATTTGAAAAATAAAAATTGTTTAATACTTTAAACTTTTTATTAATTAAACTATTATAGTTAAATCATTAACAGCTTTAGAGGAAAAAAAATACGAGTATATAATATAAACACCGTTATAATGTTCTTCAGTTGAAATCTAAAATCGATTGAACTCAAAACGAGAATACATTGACTAATTACGATGATCTTACAAAAATATAAGATGTTGTTGAAATAAACGATTAAACGTAAATATAATAAGCTTACAATTTATCATACCTTTCTCCTTCAACCACGAGTATTAATCGACGATTACTAACGACGTGTTATGCATATTCTAATGATCTAGTTATAATACAATATTATATACCTATAAATCGAAGAAGACTTACCATTTTCCGGATGTCATTATTGTTATTATTGTTATTATATTATCGTGTTCTGAGGGATACGGCATCGAAATATAATAATCACATAATAATATCATTATAATAGAAACATCGAAACCGTTTTGTGGGAAGTATTGTGATGCAAAGAACCAATAACTAGGACGGAGCGTGCTATAGTACCTTGAGTTTTATTTAATATTTTAATCCCCACTGGTTATTCCCAATGTTTTAATAAAATTATTTTTTTTTTTAAATTCCCAACTACTAACACTATTTTTTATTCGATTACAATAATTAAAATAATATTTCCATTTACTACCAATGATATTAATAACAAATTTAGGATTATACTAGGTATACAACATATTATAATAATAAACAATACAATTAATATTATTTTGTATTAAAGAAATATTATGATATTTTTATTTATATCAAATTATTATATATCATTGGCAAACATTCTACTCGAAATTGTTATTGTTCTAAGCGCATAATTCTATTTTTAATTCATACTTTTTTCCAGTTGTAAAAGAAAATAATTTTTAAATTATTTCTTTAATACAAATTTTCTTATTCTATTTATTTTATTTACATCCTTTAATCATTTGTTATAAATGTATATTATATATATATAATATAAATTCTTTAAATATTTTAAAGATCAATCACCCATATTTAAAAAAATGTTAACACAATTTTATTAAACTACTATATTTAATTTATAATTGGACCAATCGGAGTATGGTGCTGCTGCTGCTGCAATGTTGCAGATGTTGCTGATGCTAATATATACTATTATACTGCAGAAGCTACGTCATCGAGCGTAATGACAAATTTACAGGAATAGTCAGCTCTCGTCGGTTTTTTTACCAACTATAATATTATTATATTATGTACAAATATGGCTATGATTTTATAAACCATCAAGTGAATCCCTACCACTCAACAAAAACTAGTCTTTGTGGTACACAAAATATTATATACGTAATAATATAAGCTTCGATTATTTGCTAGTTAATCCTTATAACACAATTAATATCGATTAAAAACGAATTACTGATAGTATCATAAATAAAAATTTAAAAATCAATCAACATTCAGAACATTATCTTTGTTTCTTTAATTAGCAGTGTGGAACTCTTTGATAGATATTTATCTATTTACAGATGAATTTATTCAATACATAATATTATAATATATATATTATACATAGGTTTTGCTGTTTTTTTCGACTTGTAAATAGCATATTGTAGCATACAGTGTGTAGGAGTTTTTCATTATAGGTATGAGTTGGATCATCCTCGCGTCACAATCCTGCATGTGTTATAAATTCTAGCAACGACTTACAATGAAAATCTTCGGACACCTACACAGTTAACTGACTTGCAGAAACGTACAACTATGTATTAGTTATGTACAGGGTATTTTGTGTAAGTTATACGTTTTTTTATAATTGATTAAATAACACAATAACGTTCGCACCACCCACATATGAATTATAATAGTTTTAAGTTCTATACATAATGTCATATAATAATACATTATTGCATCGTGCATGTATATTGTATATGCCATGCGCACAATACGAGTTTAATAATAATATATGCAGCAATATACGTGAACTTTTTTCTAAGGCCATTTATACTATGCATTTTCATACTTTTATACGACCACCATAATACTGCCAGTATTATACCTCTGTTTTACTATCTTTTTAAAATGAATAAAGCAAAAATCTGCATAAAATGAAATTTTTTGGTCAAAACAGATGTGTTTTTGCATATAACAAATTAAAAATATTCTATAAAACAGAATGCTTCACAAATGTATAATATGGTATTTTTCATTTAATAAGACTGTTATTTCTTCATTAAATCTAGTCTATTAACATTTACTCGAAAATCTTTAAATACAATACACGTCTTCTCTAACTTGAAAAGAGTCATGTCACTTTGAAATAATATCTTTGATAAAAAGGACGTAAATTTTGTTATTTTAGTATTTATTTTTAGTTTTTTTAAGTAGGTATATAGTTTTTATTTATTTATAAATTCGACTTAGTATTAAAAATTAGTTCACTCAAAAAATTATTGTTGAATGAAAAATGTTAACTATCAAATTTTTTAAACTTTCTCATTAAAAATATATCAAAAACTGTAAGTTATTAAGAAAGCAAAAATATAAATAATTAAGAACAAAATAATAAGTCATATTTTTTTTAGTTTGTATATTTTAATCTGTATAAAAGATTACAAGTAATTTGTATAATCAATTTGTATTTTTATGTTTGAATTAATTCAATTAAATATATTAAACTCAAATTTAATTTAAGATAAATCTGCTTAAATTAAAAATATTTTTGGTCATATGAATCTATTTTTATAAGATTTTAACGTATGTGTGAATGTCCAGACACATATCAATTTTTGGTAAATTATTTGTAAGTACTGCATAGATTTATCATATATTAATTTATATATATATTGGAAATAAAATAGAAAAACAAATACTATTTATTAATTTAAGTACCTAGTAATTGTGTACACCTGCCATCATAATACGTCTAGTGAAGCACATAATAAATTATAATTGTGTGTAAATATTTTTTTTATTATTTATACCAAAAAATGTTTACTGCATTGACCATAAGTCATTAATTACAGTAAATTTACATTTATTTTTATCGTTCATCACGATTATTAAACGTATTAGAATTATTATTGGAATTGGTTGTATATCGATTTTGAAATACAATTAGTTCATAATATGATTTATTAAATTATAATAATTTAATTTAATTTTCGATGTGAAAGCTGAAATAAAATAAGCGTTAAATGGTTTTGGAGAAACTTTTATTTAAAAAAACGAAATATAGGGGAAATCGACATAAAATCAAAGTGTAGTACTAACGCCTATAAATTTCTATAGCTATATTACATAAACCTGGAATGACA
Organism: Aphis gossypii; assembly: GCF_020184175.1. Taxonomy (NCBI): domain Eukaryota; kingdom Metazoa; phylum Arthropoda; class Insecta; order Hemiptera; family Aphididae; genus Aphis; species Aphis gossypii. The sequence continues at coordinate 11,156,874 of NC_065532.1, read as the reverse complement.
GTAAATGATTTCGTGTGCGATTCGACGTCGGTGCATATTGTACATCATTACGACATTATACGATCAACACAACAATACAATTGAACATTTTAATAAAAGGGGCTGCGTCTATATAGGTATTTGCAAAAATGTATTATTCAATAAATGTGTACGTGGATCTCTCTGGTGAACGGACGCGGACGAAGTTTGTAAGTTTAAATAAGTGTTATAAATTATGGTCGTCGCGACTACTGAATAGTTTTTCCAGTGTCGGTGGCCGGAAAACGAGCTAGTCTGTCATCGAAAAATCGCACAGTGCCCATTTTACGTTGTCTCCTCTTCACCCACCTATTGCCACCACTAACAATATTTTTTGATGGCAGTGGCGAATCATCGTTATCCAGCAGTACCACGAACGCGTCCGTCCGATCGACCTTCTTTGCATCACCACTAGTTGTGCAGTCCACTACTTCCAGACGGAACGCCGGTCTTTTTACGATGCGTCTGGGACGTCTAAAAAACAAATCGTCAAAGTTAGGTCAAACAACATTAATAATTATTATTATAGTTCTATATATTTTATTCAATTAATTTTCGTCCAACCAGGCAATTTTTTTTAATAGTAATAACAATATAATACGCTTATAACAAAATCGTATAGTGACAATGTTATAGCACATCGTCCAAATCTAAAACGAACACGTAAACGATAAATTATAATTGGCATCAAATAATAAAATAGTTTTTATTTTGTGGTCAAACAAATGGAATCGGTCGATGATGTTATCCACTAAACGCGAATTGAATTCGAAATAAGTACACTTTTTGTAGGTTAGGTGCACATTCAAAAAGATCATTTCTTTGTGGTTATAAAACCGTGTTCGAGCTTATTATCACAGGCCTTGTATTCCATTCTATTTATATACACTATACATCATAAATTTATAACGATATAATATATAAAACCGTCTATATATATATAGGTTTATTGATTCCGATTCCGTAACGAGAATGTTGCATGATTTTTCGATTCGTAAAAAGGGAAATTCGGTGGACAATCGTTAATTATTGAATGTGTACCTTGCTATGTACTCGACCCGTTTTAAAACGTTGTACATTCCATTCCAAATGTCGGGTCACCAACATTAGTCAGCAGCAGGTGGTTATATGCAAAAGATATTAATGTCATAGTGAATATAACACATATTTCACCGGTGTATGACGTGTCAAACGCTAAAACTCGTGTTGGACGTTGTCAAAGTTATTTTCGTCATACGTATATTGGGTTCGGTATGAGTTGAGAGTACTTGTCAATTTGTTACACTTAATCAATTTCAACCTAACGCTTAACGCGAATATTTCGCGTTCAGAAAACGGGATGGAATTTATCACCGATAAAGTAATTACAAAGCTGCCATCGTGTTCGATGTGAGATGGCGTGAGACAAAGCACGTATCAACTTTTCTCTGCGTTGTAAACAAATTGAACCAAAAAGATTAGCTTGAACAAATAATCTAACACAAAAGTAAACGGCACATAAATAATATCATAACATTAATAGGTACGTAATTTTATACGACGGAGCTTTGTATATACAATTTTAATACAAATAACACTGCAGGTAAAAAAATTACCTAAGTTATAACTTTAAAATAGAAAATATTCTACACAATATCACTATTCACATTGATTGCTGACAATATAAAAATAAAGTTTAATATTTGGCTATTTTACCAGACTATTTAGAGAAAGACAAAAACGGAATTTTGAGAATCTTAAATTGAAAACAGAAGGAACCTTATTTTTATCAACGATTTATTCGATTGTTTAAAAAAATTGATACCGCCCGGGGACTATAATCTCAATGAAATGTAATGACGTCTGAAGATCGATGCACAACGATTCTCTAACATGTTTCATCATAAAATTTATAAAAAAAAATCACTAAATTTTTCATATAAATTTAATATCTATCTATTAGTTTATATTTTTTAGATTAGATCATTTTTTTAGCAATTTAAATCCATTTTATAGTTTTTTTTTTTATATACTTTTTACAACATACATTTTTTTATAGCGCAATAAAATGACGCATACTTCTTTTATTTGTCATTTGCACTAATACAAAAAATGTATATAATACAGGTAGTATAAAATGTTTGGTATAATTATAATAACCCACTTTTTGAGTTTTTCTTTAGTATGTGTAACTTCAGTGAACGCCATACCTGCAAGTGTTGTACGTCTTAAAACTTACAAGTGTATATAACATAGTAAATTTACGTTCAACAAATCACATTTAGCTCCATTAGTTTAAAAATTTTTAATTAGACTGATTTGACTTATTTTGATACTTGCTGGTAAAAATATTGTCTGTGTACATATGTTGATTTTTTACTATAGCTCAATTTTTTAGCAAGTTTTGCGTATGTAATATAAAGTAAATTTAAAATTCTCATAATTCACTTAAAAACTGAATAATCGTAAAAAAACAACACACGTAGGTACACAGATAATATTGTAACCATCAACTTTCACAATAGGTCGATCCACTCTAACTTTTGAGCTAACTATAGCTAAATGTGATTTTTGAGCGCAAATTTGCAATGTTACGCACTTGTAAGTCAGAAATAACACATACGGGTATGGTGTCCTTTTAAGATAATTGACTTTAGAAATTTTAGTAATACGTAAAAATTATTACAGCTAACATAATCCGTGACCATGCTTACAGACATTAGCTAGTGTATGAGGCATTTTAAAAGTATATTTTTCTGCGTACACACATCCAAACACAACAAACAACTAGTAAACCTATCTATTATAGTTTCATGCATGCATAACGTAATATTATAAATTTATAACGTTATCAAATGATAACATTTTTTTTTCGTAAGTGTAGAACACTGCTTTTTCATCAATATTATTATATTTTTTCCCGGCGTTCCTTTCACGTATATTACAATAATTCAACGACGAATTCATTTAATTTTAAAATTTGTGCATTCTAGTTTCTTTAAACTATTTTTAAAATTCCGTGCTTTTTTCAAACTAGTTTTGTTCTCATTTTCAACTGTACACAAACGAGATACGATAGTAAAATTTGGACTCCATGATAGTGTTATGTGGAATTTATAATATTAACTTTCTATTTCTACTATTTCCCTTTACTTTTTAGATCTATTTTTAATACTACCCCATTTATCTAATAAACTATTATTACAATTTTTGCATTGATAATATTATTTTTCATGCAATCGACACTTTTTACATTACGATATTTCAATTTAAAACAATCTAGAATTTATTCGCATCGAAAAAATGAAATTGAAAAAAATATTTAGTTACATTTTTCTTTCAATATTTTAAACATTTAGTATTTGGTATGTTTCAATGTAAACGTCATGTTATCGAAAACTGTTGAAATAAAAATATGTAATATTATTATTTTGTTATTAAAATCAGTAATCTACTCTGTTACTACAACAATATACTACAAATAAACTCTTGGTATATTTTAATAAATAACATTTTTTCTTTTATTTATTATTGTTATGAACAAAACACCATCGAGCTTTTAAAACTTTCAAAACATAAAAACATTAAATATTATTTTTATATTTGATTTGGCGTACATTTTGTGTTATGGTTGAAAGAAAATTGTTATTGGTTGAACAAATTTATTTTTTATAAATTTCATTAAATATTAAGTTGTTTATAAGACTATTAGAAAAAAAATCTTTAATAATATTTACATTTAGAATTTATTTCAAGAATTTTTGTTTACTTCTGAATCATCTACATATTATATTATTTTATTATGAACTTTGGATAACCCTCTAATTCTCAATGTATTCAAGCTATCGAATATGAAGAATAATTACAACTTTGAAATTAATTTTCTTACAAATTGCTTATTGTTTATTATTTTTATGACGTTTACAAAACAATTCAAAATAAATCTTATTAATTATTATGAGTGAACTATTTCAGATTCTGAACGAAGTGATGATTTCATATTTAAAGCTACAATGTTATAGTAATTCTATACAAATTATATTTATGTACCAGTTGTATTTTTTCACGAAGATATGTATAGTCAGAAATACAAATAAAATCAAATAGTTAAATTATTATTTAGAAAGTGGTAATCTATGATAATTTTAAAAAACTATATGGTAATTTATATTACTTAATCTATCAACATTTTATATTTTGTGTACATTATGTCTAAGTATAATAAGTACTAAATTAAGTATTTCATATATTTTATAATTTTTAAATTTATTTTTATGACCCATTACCCTTAGAATAGAATATTATAATAACTTAAAAACTATACTTGTTTGAATTTTAATCTAGATACGAGTACATTAACATCTTAAAAAAAATCATCTTCTTTATAATTTACAGAAAATACACTAAATTGGTTTTCATTTGAAATAAAAATACGTCCTTAAACTTAAATGGTTTAATCAGTATTTAAAAATGTGGTCCTTAATTATACTTAAAAATTCCAAAAATTAAAATTTATTTGCATTCATTAATAGAGGAAGTTATAAGCATTGCACATTTTTGGTAAACAACCCTTGATATATAGATAAGTGATAGTTGGTATTTATTTATTTTTTTTTTTTTTTGCTTAACTTTTTATTCCTGAATTATTGTACATTAGTATTATAAAAAACCACAAACTAAATCCGTATATACAAATTATAGCAAAGCGTTTTTGGCCTTTGAACGTATTAAAACATTTATTTCATAAAGCGCAGCACACAAGCCATTAACTTACACATAACATCTAGCTGAAAACTATAGACTAGTTCAAAAAATACGACGTATGTCGTCGAGTGTGCGAGTCATAATGTTTGCACATACACCTTCTTATGTGTATTTCAGTCCCACCGTATAGAACTTCCCCACACAAAGCTTAAGCGTTCAGCTATATTATTGTCAAGTCAAGCAGTCACACAACATCATCTGCACACAACTATAAAATATACGTCGAATTTACTCAGTTCGGGGCTGTCCACCGGCGACGGCGATGAACCGCGCAGGCCGAAGCAACATGCCGCTGTCCCGGGTCAGAACCATTTCTTTCATACCCTCATCGAACGGCTGCTGTCTTGTGGTTGGACTACTTGAATTCTTCGGCGCGATCCCTTCGTTCTGGTCTTTGCGGTCCAAATATAGGAGATATATTATCATATAATACGTACCACACATCAGACATAATATAACAATTAAATCGTTTGGCCGATCGAAGCTTGAAAGTAGCGGAAATTGGGTAAAACGGGAAAATGGGTATTAAAAGATTCCTCGGGTCGAAAACAATAATAATAATAAAAAAAAAAATGTAATTTATACGCTAAATTCCGTCACGAACGGCTTTCCCTATATTCAAACACCCTTTATTTTATCGTTTTCGTCGTAAACCTAATAACCCGAATTCATCGTGTCCCATACTACGCGTGCCAACACATTATCGAAACTCTGTCGAAAACACGCGTATAACATTATCACATATCGATGTTAAAACGGTACGGTCCTCTACGGACTTGCCGTTTTTGATAGAAAAGAAACAAGAAAAAAGCATCTTTATAGGCAATAAAATACACTATAATATTAATATGTATATTATAATAATAATATATAGGTCGAATTCACGGCACAAACATGTTTTATTACAATTATATAGTATTGCCAATGCACGACTGCATAGTCACTGTATATGACCTACTCGGCACGTGATTGTCGTTAGACAGATTACAAGTACCGCGATAGCCACTGCACTTAAGTATGCTTGGTTAAGTTAAATTCAAAGGTTAGAAAAAAAGTTACGACCGTTGATGTACATTGTACAACAAATAATATAAGTGGATTTCCTCGATAGTGTGCACGCGCGCTTCGCGATATTATGGAAACAAACTTATTATTATTATTATTATTATTGTAGTATTGGGAATTCAGAACATCCAAACGGTCGGTCGAAGATCGATATTTTTATGCTTTTATCACGCGCAAGACCAATAAAATATCAAGTGCCACTGCTATCATGGTCGTCGGACGAAAGGGTCGAGTACCTACCTATCTACGCGTATGGGTAATATATGAATTTGCTTTTGAAATTTTCCGGAAGTATCACATGTCGTGATAAAACATTTTTTGTGTTTGACACGAGCACCCGTATCGGGAATATGGGTATCAACATCGAGAGAGTGTTTGTTATATTTATGCACGTCGGTGTATGTGAACACGAGCTCATCTTATCGGGCACAATCGTCTTTAAAATCGGAAAGGAAAAAAAATAATTTTCGGTGAAACTCGATTCATACACCCGAATACAGTTAAGTTTTATTAAAAAACGGGTGTTCGCTTGTAAATATTCTTTGATGCGTTTTTCACGGTCTTCTCCTCGGAAATTACAATGCGGACATTCAAAAAAAAAAAAAACGACCTCTAGGTAGTCTGATCTATATAAATTACAGTACAGTGGACGGGTTCGATTTTTAACGCATGGAGAGGTGCAAATACTTTTTAGGTACTCGGGAAAAAAACATGTTTCTAAGGGGAAAAACATATAAGCACACTGTACCGTCATAAACCAGCTATACAGCCATAACTGAATCTATGACTTGTTCACCCCAATATGCTTCAGACATGAGTCTAACTAACCTTTTACCATATTGATATCACACTCCTACTCTCATCGCTTACGATCACAATAATTATAATATATCAATGTAAATAATTATAAAAACTGATATAGAAAATTTTTATAAATAATCATACCACTTTTCACGATTAATTCTAATATTTGACCACCCATTAATAATATATAATATAATTCTCCATCACTGTGGGAACAGATCGATAGAAAGAGAGAAATCAAATTGCTCGAAAAAATGTTTTGATTCAATCTGTGGAATCAAAGTTATACTCAGATAAATGATAATCATAATAATAAATTTAATAATATTTTTAATATTTTCAAACGATGATGGTGTGAATAGGTACAACAAAGTCGACCTACATAATGAGTGTTTGCTCTCAACATCGCCTTGTACACAATAGTATACGATAATTTAAACGTAAATTAACTGACAGTTATTCATGGTACACCCTATAGATATATACATACTTATAAATATGATTAATAATACTATATTACCTATGTTTGTTGTGACGATTGTGCATGGTGATAATATTAAGTCTTAACCTATACAATATTATTATTGAACGCATTACCTTGGTCGGTGACGTCCGGATGCGGGGTAACCGGATACTTGCGATAGTTGGCCATTTGCTCGGTCTCGCCGTCCATGGCCCCTTCGTCCATCCTCAGTCCAGTGCTCGGTCGCAGGTTGTCCGCCCGCCGACCTTCCGGATGTGGCACATACTGGTCGTGCTGTTCGGATCGAGCGCCGACACCTTCCGGTGCAGGGTCGTCTGCGCACACGAACGGCCCAATGTGACTTCCTGCCGGGCGGCTACATTCCGTTCCCTGGGACCGTTTTGATACCGTTCGGCGTACTCGGCACTGAACTCGGCCTCACCCTCCACCTGCAGCTCGTCTTTGGGTACAGCCGCGTGCCGCCTGTTGACGCTCATTTCCTCGGCCGTCCGGTACGGTGGTTCGAAATGACACCTGCGACGTCACACACGAAAAAATCTCATTTTTCTCTATTTTTTATCGTAACGATCCGTATTATTAAAAACATGCAGAATACAATATTCTAAAACAAGTTTTTGTATAAATATCGAATATCGAACAATTAATTGTTTTCTATTTGTGTATATTTTAAAGTCAGGAGAACTTAAATTTTGAAACAGTAAATTGAAGTTAGTATAAACTTTAAATGCTTATTAATTGGAAAATAAACAATATTACCTAAGTTCAATGTCATTGTTTTTTTACCAAAAGAAAAATTAACCTAATCTATTTTTTTTTTTTTTTAATGTATACAGCAGTATACTTGTTAAATAGTTTGAATCTCTAATAAATAATTATACCTTATAACTTATAAGTGTTGTGCGAACGGTTATAACAACTTCGATGGAATGGACCAAAATATTAAATTATTCAGGTAAAATCATCAATATTTAATGAACACGTTTATTATATATTATAATATAATATATGATCCACTCTTTAATATCTATGTTAACAACAAACTAGTAATCCATTGATAACCTAACCTATAACCTAATCAAATATTAAGTACGTTAAAATACTACTGCATGGACTTGCCTGTATTCAGTGTCGAATGACGGGCTGGCCGATAAACTGATCGGAGGCTGTGGTGGCGGGGCGACGACTCCGTCAGATCCGGTCCCAAACTCCTTCCTCCGATACTTGTGCAACTGATCGACAGTCACTATCGGCTTGTGACTGTACCAGTGCTGTAGACGACCCGAAGACAGCTGACGATGCACGGACGCCGGTCGATCTTGCTGCAATTGCCTCCTGTTCTTGCCACCTTTCCGATACCTAAATATTATATGTATTATACATATAATATGTGTACAATGGGTTAAATGACATAAAATAGTAATGTTTATGGTTTGTAATTTTATTAAGCGCTTAAAAATGCAAATTTACAATATTATAATTTTATATTATGAAAAATCATAAAAAATTTTATACGACACTTATAAATAGAAATTACCTAATATTAAAATCACAAAATAAAAAACCCTGTAAATGTAATACATAATCTCATGTAATATAACACAAATTTCGTGACGAAATTACCGATTTTACGGAATAATTTTAGAATATATTAAACTTCGATAATTTATTTATCCCACTAACTGACATGGTTTAATCGACTAAGATTAAGTTAATATAAAGTTGTTCTGAAAATATCAAATGCGTTTATGGATAATTAAGTTTTCTTGGAATATGAATATTTTAAAATAAAACAATGGCGTTAAAAAATAATATTTTAAGGGTAATACAATTTAAAAATAGTATTCGTTTTATCTCTAGAATGTCAGACATATTTCAAAACTATTTTGTTATATTTCATATTCCAAAAAATGTTTGCAAAATATAACGACATCCTAATCCTAGCATTGTGTTATACATATTTGTATACATATAACTTAAAAGTTTTTGACATTTAGTTGTAGTTCATATTTCAATTTGATTTTATAATTCTTTATATTTTTATTATTTTATTTTATTTTATTTAGTTATTTATTTAGTATTAAGCGGGCAAGGCCCTGTTACAATACGATAATTACAATATAAGTATAATATATTATATTATCGTATTTTAATACCTATGATATTGTAATAAATCGTCACTAAAAAAAATTGCATTGTTTAAAATTACTATTCTTGAATTAATAATAATGTAAAACTCGGTAACTGTGAAGTGGTATTTTGATTAGTCGTACTTTAAAACTTCAAAAGCCAATTTCGATTGCCGACGTGATGGATTCACGACGGCGCATTTACTGTGTTTTGTGCTCTTGACAAGAACTAGTACCATAATAATAATATCGTGATTTACAACAAACACCTAGTACACAAAGTAATGGCAATATCATTATTGAAATCGTTACTCATTATAAGGTTTCGATGACGATGTCATTCTTTCAGAATATAACCGAAGAATACAATCGGAATATTTTGATTATCGACAACATTGTGGTATCTTGTAGTTTAAGTGTACTTTTGAATGATTTTGTTATGGAAATTGACAAAACTTTGAATTCCTATTTAAATTTCTTTGGCTATTGCTACATTTGACTTATCTAAGAAATAAAGCTTTTAACTTTCGTTGTAAATTAATTTATCAAATAAAAATAAAAAAAACACTTGAGAAAATTAAAAACTAAAAAAAGTTATCCCATTAAACTCGCAGTAAGTTATATATAGAAGGGAAATTATTTTAAACTATTATCATTATAACGAGTAGATAATTCTTATAGGCTACCAGGCGTATAGTGCAAGAATAATCCATACTTATCAATCGAATTAGTCTGCGAGAATGAAGAGTATATTGAATAAAAAAGCAATAAAACAAAATGTTCTCGTTGTTTGAGTAATTTATTGCGGTGTATCGTGCCATGTTTGACTAGCAACATAGGTACATAAATATCGTATGTTTTAAATATTTACTTTAATTATATTTACAATACTTTCGCAGAATAAACTGAATGGAAAATTTAAACAAAAGCATACGTGTTTTCGTAGTGTTATTATTTAAAATGACAATAACAAATGTGGGTAATAGAAAACAATTTTGGTGCGATAAGCATTTGTTTAAATTCTTAAAATGTAAACTTTACATAGTTGAGTTCTTGTTGTTAACTCAAAAGAATAAAAGTTTAGGTTTGGTTAAATTTGTTACGCATATACTAGTATATATTTTATAGTATTGGTATTATGTTTTCAAAAGATCCAAAATATTATACATCGAAAACATCGTTTAATAAATTTACTGAATATATAACAATAATTATCCGATAACTTAACAGTAAATTATATATAATAATTTACAATCTAGTACCTGCTCCTAAAAATGTTAATACCTAATGTAAATAATTTTTCCGGTTGAAAATCGTAAAATGCTTTCATATATAACGAGTGTATAATAATATGTACGTACTAATGTATCGTGCAAATGACACACAATTATTATGAGAAATCGTGTCGGCCTTGAGTATTTTGGTTCATAAAATATTACATTTTAATAACTTGTGATCCCGAAAAATACTGATAAGTTTTCCTGAATATAGTGAAAAATATGAACGAAGTTTCACAAACTAATTTAATCAAAACTGGCGACAGCAGTAACGTGTGGTTTACTATATAAGTTGTAATGATATTTTATTAATTCTACTCGTGCATGAAAAGTTTGTCGGTAAAAAAATATTATCAATTGTTATTTTAAAATATGTTCTAAATACAAATTAATATAACAGCTATAGATACTCACTCTTTGCCATACGAATGCTAAAAAGCGAATAAACGTCAGCGAAAACGCATGTTAAGTATTTATGTACGAAAATGTTTGCAAAGAAAAATTACCACCCAATCGTATCAAAGAACGATATTACAATCGCAAATAATTGTAAAAAAAAACCATAAATTATTACATACTTTCAAGTTTTTACCCCTTTGCAATGACTTCTTAATGATTACTGTACGATGCATTTACCTTGAACTCGAATGATATATAATAATAAATCATAATAAAACATTGATGTGTTTTACAATCAAATACATTCACCTGTTTTTTTTTAAAAATAAAATGCTCACCGAAATTCTTATTTTAAAAATTTAAAGGATATAACAATATAATATATCATTGTATTGAATTAAATTCATATTTTAAAATTTTTATTTGTTAAAAGATTTTACTCTTGTTTCCCAACAAACGAAATTATATCGCATCCATAAGAATTTACGCTTGAAAGACCATACTTAATAAGATAGTTATTATTTTATAATATATATATATATATTATCGACGTATAATATTAAGTACATTGTATAATATATAAAAATGTCCAACAATAAACGATATAACATATATTTACACAGTTACCAACTTTTCATTAATTTTGATCAGCTAATCGAATGAAACGATAATGAATTTAATGTTTGTTTGCAATAAATTGTAATAATAAATTAATGAAATAAACCATTTTTTCGCGGTATTAAACTTATGTACACGGACACATTTTCTTATTGATACTTATTTTAAATATATTCATATATAATATATTCTCTTAAAAACGAAATTATTACCTACACGCTAACATTTTGTGTCCGTTTAGAAAATGGAGGAAGAAAACTATTTCCAAAAATAAGGGACAATGTGTGAATACAATATAATATACTCGTAATTAACAAAAAGTATAAAAAGTATAAAATATAATACGTGGTTAAAATATTTCTGAGAAAAAGAAATAATTTTTCCACAATATATGTTTAGTCACTATATAATATAACAAACATACACAATAATACAATGTACGTATATATACCTAACCTATACGAGTATAATATATATCTACTACAAATATACGCGTATCAATGTCATCGGGTTGAGTGACTTTTACAATAAAAGACAAAAGCCCAGAAGGCACACATTCCCATATTTCTAACGCGTATAAATGATGTCACGTCTTTACTTTATCATATTTTATTATCGCGAATACAATACGAACGATACCAGATACCTAACTGTTTCTGTAAAATTGTTTTCACTATCATCTTATACTCACGTTAATACAATAAAGTATACGAATACTGCGTACATACAATAATAATAATAATAATATAAACAAAAAGAGTACACAATATAAAAGAGTGTAGCGTATATTACACGGTCATAAAATTGTAATAATATTTTCAATATATTTAAATATTTCCAGTGTCATTGTTTTTTAATACCCATGCGCAATATTTTTTTTTCCTTTGAATGCTTGAAATTTTTTAAAATTATTCATTTCTAACTCGTGTTATGACCACTTACGATGTAGGTAAAATAATATTTTCATTTAAAATTCATAAAATTGACCGATATGTTACCGCTTTGACCGAATAGAATATTATTATATTATGTATAGTTCATTGTGTTTTTAAGAAGAAGATTGTTTAGAAATTTCAGTAATTTAAATAAATGTATTCTTAGCTCAGAATTATTTTTCTAACTTGATGACTTATCAATGTTTATAAACTTGATAATAAATTACTATCTATCCTCTGTAATATGACGTAAGTGAAGCGAAACAAGTTCCCCACATATTTGCAATTTCAGTGAAATTTGTCATGATTTAACATACCTAATATTTACTTTTTGTACATAATTATTTTATTGTTATAATAGACTATATATCTATATTCTATGCACTAGTAACATTTTAAGGAAGTATACAAATAAATAAATAAAAAACGTATTTTTATAAGACAAATAACGCAATTAAACTTCACTCTATTTGCTATTAATATACGTGGAACTCTTAAGTGTTTATCAACTGCAAGCACTATTTTCATTTAAACAATTAAAAAGCGCTTTTACAAACTGAGAAGTAAATGTCAATATTTCTTTATGAGTAGGTAAATGTGTGGAGTGCATCAAAACCAAACTCGTGTAAATAACAAAATAAAAAACAACAACAAAAAACCGATGAAGTGCGTATATGCTATAGAATCGCAGAAAATCATAGGTTCCTACACCCCAAATATACATGTGCAATAAACACGTCAAGTTTATTTTGAGTTCTATCAATATAAATATGAGTTACAATAATATTTTCCAAACCACTGAATACGTCGTCGTTTCTGTATAATAAGTTTTTTTTATTATAACGTGCACCGTCGATGTCAATCGGATAGCTGTATACCTAGTAAGTTATCAGTGCTAAAATAATATGGTATACCTAAAAACTAGATCAATATATATATATATATATTATAACAACATTGATACGAGGAAACATTGAAACAACTGCAATAACGGTTTTTTTTTCAAACTTGGAAATAATCGTATCATCGATGTAACGATATAAGTTCCCACTACCCGAAGTTTATGAAAGAGTATAATGTGTACCTAGCTTATTTTCTCTTTGATATCAAAAAATTAAAATTTTAATTAAGCTAAAACAGTTAAAAGATATAGTATATTATCCTATCGTCTCACCTGGACATTGTGGAACTGACGGTCGTCTGATAGTGCTGACGTGCAAGTACTAAAACAGTTCTTTTCCCACGTAAATACTTATTGTGCGGTTATCGTTTTAGTTTGAAGGTCGTCCGTTGTTTCAAGACTGCACCCTAAAATAGGTTACGGGGTCGATTTGTATCTACCAGCTATGAAGTTTTGTAGACACGCATAATGTCTACGACAAAACGTGAAAATGGCAATGTAACGCGAGGCTCACTCGAGAATAATTAATTTTACGGAAACATTGTACAGACATTATTACAATTAAACATAATTTAAACATTTGAACTTTTAAGTGATCGATAAACGGTTAAAATGTTAAAATACACTTTTGGACCTACACTTCAATTGCAAAGTACTCTTGGACATTGTTCTACAGACAATGATGACAGCCACATTATCACTTCTAAGATATAATCATTAACAATTACATAATATATAATATATATAATGTATATTATATAATCGTCACAAGTATTAATGATAGTCGACAAACTAAAATGTCCACTTTATATAATTATTGTTGTTACAATAGTAATCATGTATTTTAAGATAAATTTAACTTTACAATTACTACAACTAATTAGTTAAAAATATATATTTAATTTTTTAATTTAAACCAAAAAAATATTTAACAAACTTATTTCCATTTCTTATTGTTAAATATCGTATATTTGAATGAAATCTTAGTGATAAGACATTAAATATAACTGTATAAATAAATTTATCTCATATTTGCAGGACATTCTTAAGTAAATTTTTAATACACTTTATTTTGTATACAAAAAAATATACCTACATCAATTTGAAGAAGTACAATTATTGTTATCATGATTATTATACACGGTTTGTGTATTTTTTCTACATATCCTATTTTGAAGAATTATATAAATTCATAATTATTATTAATTTTTAGGGTTTGGATTTTAAAGAATAAAACCATAATAAGAAACTAAAATATTACACGATTGTTTTCAAAAATCAAACAGAAATATATTTAATTTAAAAAAAAGCAATAGTAAAAAACATGATCAAAAATTAACACGAACTAGTTATAAAATGAAAAAAAAAATTGAATGAAAAACAAATTAGGTAACTACCATGTATTTCTCTAGTATTATAGTAGTGAAACTGATTGACAAATCTTAAATTTTTAAATGGTCGATATCGATATTATAGTTACACTGACAGTATATAGGTACTGAGAGCTATTTTATGTAGATCGATAATCTATGTATTTAACAAATAATAATCAAGCTGATGACGAAAACAAAAATAACCCAATATAATAATAATCATTTATTCCGCGTTCTGGGATTTTCCATTAATTATTAATTATTTTTTTTTTAAATAGCAATATAAACATAATATGAAAAATTCACTGCTAAAATAATTGACAAAAAATGCAATAAAAAACCAAAATAAAGGATTTACATAAAAAAATTAATTGGTTTATTTGTTATCAGAATGACGTGAAACAAAATTATGTATAAAAAGATTAGATTTCTATCACATACATAAAAAAAATCATATGCTTTAAAATCTATAAAAAGAAATAAAGTTGAATTAATTTTAGGAACCTGTACCATAAGATACCAAATATACCTACTGCTTGATAGGTACTACAAACAATTCTAAATTACACCCTTAGAAACTTCTTAGTACCTGTGAACAAAATCCAATTACTTGTAAATTACTGATATGCGTATTACCTTAAGGCACCTCCAACGATTCGTAATAATCGGAAAACGATTGACACCTTTCATCAGACCAAAAGTAATAAAACTAGTAATTAAATATATCTAGTTATATACAACTATACAAGTCATTACAATAATTATTATATTAACAGAACGGCAATATAATATATTTTCTTTAACGATTTCGAGGATAAGAGCGATACTAAAATAGATACAGCTGTGTAAGTAACCATATGTTCTCTACAAAAAGATAGGTTGTCTGAGCAATATCGTTTTATTTTCCGGTGTCATTTTTATGAAAAAAAAAAAATATTTTTATAATTTCGCAATAAATTACGCAGCAAAGCTACTGATATAGAACCACTACTGAGAATACTGCTTAGAATAAGTTTTTAAACATATTATTTTAGACTTTAATTTAAATATTTCTCAAACTTTCATTAAAATTGCCTATACCAAACCCCTAAAAAACAGCATGTTGTAACATTTTAATATATTCATAATTAATTATAAACGCAAGTTTATTTCCATATAATACTATAAAAATAAATATAATAGAAACTGCGGTACTCTATACTAAATACATTTCTAGTCACTTGAAACAATTTTGTTGAAATACAATTTTTTCTACGTCAAGTTAGGTGTGATTTTCGACGTCTTTAATTTCAAAATGTATTAATGACTTGGTAACATATTTTAATAAATGCCAATGTATACTTAATACTTTTCATCGGTTAAGTTGTCTCAAGTAAAATATAGTTGACCTATTAGATGTTTATAAAATATTTCTACTTTTTTTTTCAATAGAAAAATATTTAGTGCTCTTTTCATGTCAATCTATATACTTTAAATTTATGTTTAACTTGTTGGAACTCAACACATTTTTCTCGTGATTTTTTTCGTAATAAACGTGTATAACCGTTATTAATTCTTGCTTAATCATATTATACAGTTACTATTTAATAATAATTTTTAAAATTGATTTAGAGTATACCTATATTTAAATGACTGAAATATAATTTACTAAAAAATAATCTTGTAATACTTATTGAATAATTATTGAACGATGGCAAAAAAAAAAAAAAACACTCGTTAAACATTGAAATAATATGATACTACGCGATACTGGATGGACACTTCGTAATAATAAATAATAATTGCTCACATTACCGGCACGACTCTGAAAGAAATCGATTAGAATATTGTAATATTATAATAATATTGTTTACAACAACTATTATAGAACTGTGATAGAAGAATTAAATTTATAACATATTTTATTCGCCCCATTTCCGTTACCAATCTGCGCCATGCGAGCTCTAAGGGAAATACACCGCGGCAGTAGGCGCTGAGCTATATATCAACGCCATATGCTTTCCGACATGATGAATTGCGTAACAATGTTCAAAACGCATATCCTGAAATATTTGTTGTCCTACCGATGTTGAACGCAAACAATCGATTTCGCCAGTTACACACACGCATCCGTACATATTATATTATTATGAATAGTCGATAGCAATATAATACTATGTACCGAACAATTACTACACCAAAGTATAATTGATTAATTCTTCAGAGGCACCCGAACGATTAATAATATTATTAATGCCGTATCCGCTACACCGGTGTGTTGTTATTATTATTATAAGCACCCGATCTGTTATCGGAATTGTTACTTTATATACACTACGACATATATATGTAATATGTATATATTTGTACCATTCGTATATTTTACTTAAAAGCTCGTCAAAGTTTACGTTTTTAAATTATATATTGTGTTGTAAATGTATTATAATAATATCATCCCGACGTTGTGGCGCAACGTGTAGTATAAGATAAAGGTAAATAACATATTTTGGTATGTCGTGCCGTCGGGTTTAGTTTAATAATAGTATTTTGTATGTATGGGTAATGTAAAACATATTTAAAAGCCATTTACCTAGTCACGGCGCGGAAGGTCGAGTCGAACGAAATGCCCTTGTATAGTGTGCCATGATATTGTCCAACGGTTAAACTATATATTTGATCGCACTTGGCTGCACGCGTTATACCAATCAGTAAGGTGCTTACCCTAATTTAAAATTATTGATTCCGTCAAATCGTAAATTTAAGAATCCATTTCATTATTTGAATTTCGAAAAAAGAAAAAATTTTAAACAGTGCATTCATAATCATCGTTTGTTATTACAGAAGACATATTATTATCAACTCGTTCACTTTATGTGTATTATGGGTATTCGAAAATTATGTTATTATGGACGATGAAATAATAATTATTATTAACTTTGCTCGTTTCATCATGAATATATTATATTACCATCTATTCTAAAGATACCAACATTACACACACACATATATATATATATATATACTTATATATCGTTTTACTTAGGTACAACATACTAATGTATGACTATAGCAAAACAACTATAGAACTTTGTCCGGAATGAAAATAAGTCAATGTTGAATGATTAAACTTAAATACGTGTCTTACAAGTATTAAAACACTTCAAACTAAAACAAAAATTATATAATTAATATGTCCAAATAGTAAAAATTCCATTTTTTTTTTCAAAATATTTTATTCGGAATGCCATAAAATGTACAATGAATAATATGCATTGAACAGTTAAATTAATTGTATAAGTATTAAGTTCCTACCATATAATAATATTAAAACTAATAATTAATTGTTGTTTAGAATAACTGTAATAGGTACGAGAAAATTAATTTAAGAATAATATAATAAATCGATCATATAATTTACTCTTAAAGAGACATACTTACCTCTATTTTACGATCGAGATAGATATAAATATACAATGTATACATGCCTAAATTGTAAATTATTAACTTATTAATAGTCATACTAAAAACTTTCAATAAAATGAGAACAAATAATATATATACACCATTGTACCATTCGGGTATAATTGATGCGTTTATAATTTGTATACGATGACAACATTTCCATTACGAAACTCATATATATAGTATACTTATATCTTGTTAACATTTAAAATTCTCATTATGTTTCGATGGGAGAATATCTTCAGACTACTGTTAATTTCCCGGAATAATATTTTCCGTTATTGTGTAAATAATTTATTTCTCTTAAATTTAATAATCATAAGAGCTGAAACTCGGATTGATGATTTATTTTGGTGTTTTATTAACGTCACAGCTATATTTTCACCCCGTTTAGTGTGTATGCGCTCGTATAAAATATATAACTATATAATATTATTAATATTATATATACAGTAGTGACGCTCTCGGTCTCACCGATTTCATCGCATGTCTTAACGAACTACAACTAAAAATCAATAATATTATTCATAATATGTAGTTATAAAAATACAATGCATATCAATTCCTTTTTTGCCATTTGTCGTCGCATATCAATGTAAAGCAATATTTGAGTAAAAACGTCCGTTTCTTAATATCGTTTAGAGAATGTAAAAATGATTGCCATGTAAGATGGATTTATCCTATCTAGATAAAATACATAATATCTAAAGAAATCAAATTAAATAGTATTCTCTAATCATTTCTAACTGTATGTACCTATTATTGCTTTTAATAATATTAATATACCTACTTGATGTATTATCAAATAAAATATTATTACTCTATTCGTAACAATAAATATGAGTATGGTTTTTTGTTTATGTTAATTCTGTTTCTATAAATAACTTGGTATACATATTATCATTTACGTATATATAGGTTTTACACGCACACACAAGATTCCGAGTTATGCGTACCTATGCGTACCTCTTTGTGTACGGTATTCATATATATCGATTTAAACTATTATTTTATAAATTTAGATTTTAGCTGTAGGTAAGTACAATTTTGTATTTTGATCACTATCCCCGAAGAAAAGTTTACTAAAATTATTTATTTCAATAATATTATTTTAATGATAAAATAACAAGAACACAATAACTAAATAATATCTAATTGGTTTTTATACGCATTTTAAACAAATACGGAAAATGCCAATCATATAATAACAAGATCAAAACGTATTTATTTATTCTATGGCTTTAAAATATTAAGAAAACGTATTATTAATATCGTTATCGATTTGTTTTTATTAACAACGCTAACTCAAACAGTTTTTAAGAGTAAAGTGGGTGCAAAATAGTGAGCGACATCTATCGGTGTCAATTCCGTAAGCTTTTAAACAAAAACTCATTATGTATGTACATAATATGATCTCAAACTTATTGCAGCTTCTTCTCTTTTTTCCCGTAACCACATTGATAACATGGAAAGCATTAAAAGTACTGAGTTTTATCAGCAACTGGTGAATTAAAACTCTCCAGCTATCTGAAATTAATTTACTTTGCTAAATATTGACGATGTCAACGATGGCAAACTTCTCTATACCCGTCTATCAAATAAAATATTTTGTTGGATTTTATTTTCCCTGCGTATCAACTAATTTGATGACACTTTTTTAAATTTAAAAGATTTAAATAAAATTTAACATTTGACGAATGTTAACAGTTAAACATGTCACTCAAAGAGCATGAGAATGTCACTACCTGACACGCGTGTCATACGTTTGCCATCTCTCGATCTAACCCTACAAAAATTGATTCAATAAAAGAACGGGTTCAGTGAAAAATTTTGAAATTCTCCACATATATCTTAAATATTAATTGTCCACCTCATAATTACGCTCTTATATTCTATCTTCTTAATTTCTCCTCATTATAGCTGATCATAAGGCGTAGAAACTCACGTTGTCTTTCATTTATCCATAAGATCTACTACATATATGGTATAATCAACTTTCTTTTTAGTGCAAATTAATTTTAAAATCACTGCTCGATGAGTATGCAACAGTCACAACTTACCTCCCTGTTTCATTCACCATTGCACGATACCATCTATTCAAAAATCGAACCTGTCACCCGTATGACAAACCTTGCCAATTATTATCCACCATTCTTTATTTAATTATACTTTAAAACTGTAATTTATTATCTTACATTATACGTATATTAGTATTTTGTAATTTTACACCATAAAGTTATTATTTAAAACAGCATTACTATTTCGTACAGACGAATATTAAACAAAAAATCTCGTATAAAATATATATACTACTATAAGATACTTCACGTATCTGAGAATTTGAAAATATTTTAGTCGACATAATATTATTGAATTTGTCTTGTTGTTTCCGTAAAAAAATATATTATAATATTATATATATTATATTCATACGATATTATTGTGTAAACATATCTAAGCAAAATAAATATGACACTGCAATAAATACGATACACCGCTGTTGTATTATTGATGTTTCCGGCATCTTAAAAATATTATTTTGTTAAAATAATATAAAATATTATTAGGCATTTCAATAATACTGCAATTATAATCACACGGCGTTCCGGATAGGCATTTTAGGTACATCAACCAAATTTCCCGGTTTCTTCCTTTCAACATAATAATACTACATTATAATAATTATGAACTATGGTTAAGTTCTTGTTCAATTATTTCTTATAACTATTACTCACTTTAAATACTTCTTCAAGTGCATATTTTACTGTAAATTACTGACCCGAACTGACTAGATCTATACTTTATTTTCTTAATTAAACTATTCCCTAAAAAAAATACGGACAATACAGCTGTGGATTATTATGTTACTGTTTCGCATACCTTCGTGAGTTAATTCTGTTATATCGTTGTATTTAATATTTATATTATCCTACAAATAAATTATTTCTCATAAAATACATGATATTTAGTTTAATACGCAATCGTGATCAGAAGCCAAGTTATGGAGATGTTTACTTTAAAGAACTGTAATTATATGCACGTTTTTTAATATTCACTATGTATGATTTATTAAAATATTTCAAAGGATAATATTATATTAGAGAATTAGTATACAAACAACTGTATGCAATTATTTTAGATGGCTAAAATGTATAATACAGTAAAAGCTGCACAGTATAGTGATAAAATAAATAGTTAAAATTACAACAAAAATAACTATTTTTCGAAAAACGGTTACCTATTCCAATGAATGAGAACCCATTTGCTATTTTTGGTTCTTTGCTTAGCTTATAATTAAATCTAAATATTATAGTAAAAAATATTTTAAAAAATTACTCTAAACATTATACTAGTACTGTATACTTTGTTATATAATTAAGTCGCTGTACAACTGGCGTCCGAGAAAGCTGCGACGGCGTTATTTCGTCGCGGAACTGTATCCATTCACAAACAAGACATGTAAAACCCCCTGAGATGTCTACCTCTCTGTGACGGATAAAGGATGACATCTCGTTTGTAAACCAGAAACGCGGTTCGGACTGACGTCTAAATATTGATAGTCTGTGCGCTGCCCCGTCGAAGATCTATAACTCGAGATCCCGTACGACGCCTTTTACTCGCATTGGATTTTTTTCTTAACATACATTTAACATTTTCAAATGAAATTTACATCATATACTCACGGCTGTATCGCGAAACAAATTTTTCAAACACGTGAATCAATACGCAAATGTGTCAAGTTTCGTGCCCTGGATTTACTGGATATCGTACATCGAACGCGCGTGTTATTTTATGTAGATAATTTATTATACATTGTATACTGTACCGCGTGTGTATGATCTGCATCCAACTTCGTGTGTGATTCCATAATATATAGGATGATTCACCAAACATGCACACCCACACATTTTTCCTTTGACAATGGATTTATTTAAATTCTGGTATATTCGAACTTTTAAGTAAACTAAACAACATTTTTAATTACTTAACTTTTTATACTATTTAAGATGGTGTTCTGAGGTAGATAACTTGTTTAAAAATGTTCAATCTAAATTAAAATTTGAAAGAATAGTTTCTAAGTTATAATATTATAATATATACTTACGATAATAATAATCTTTTAAGTCGGATTTACATAACTATTAAGTATAAATAATACCAGTTCTGTTTTGTTAAATTCTGACAATATTTAGAAATTATAAAATATTTATATAGATTAATGTCGATTACTAAAATTTTAAAACCATCAACTCTATATCTTCTAAACCATTATAATGGACCTATTGTATCCGTAGTCTACAAAATTAAATAACATACAAACTAATAGTTTGAATATCAATTTAGATACATTTATATTTTACAAAAAACATCCACTTATTAATTTATAAAAAATGATAATTCTCACTTAAAAGATGAAATTTGTATCGCCACGAGATACTCCTTAAATAATATAAAAAATCTAAACATTTAAAAATAAGGCTATTGAGTATGATTAAATGACTTAATTATTAAATTAAAAAATACGTTGAGCAATGAAGAGCATGCTTGGTGAATCACCCTGTAAAATTAAAACGAAATAGTGTATAATATGTATAGCTGCTATACTGAGTGAAATATCGTTATACACGTCGACTACGACAACGGAAAACCATCCCACGTACCTAATTTGTTAGCGAGTTTCCGATTCGGTTTCAGTAGTGTAAACTACGTGGTCAGCTGCATGTAAAGTGGATTTTGATGTATTTATTTTTTGGAAATTTTAAACCCAAGCTTAACACATTTTTTTCCATATGTGACAATGTCAATACGCCAATAGGTATACATTTGAACGTTTCGATGGTTGTAAACTTTTATTATACAACGGAATTAATATTATTAGAGTGTACCTATTATATAAAAAGTATAATACACATTGAAAATAAAATGTTATCACCATATAGTAATCGGTCATAAACTAATAATAAAAGCCTAATAAAATTTATGATAATATATTAATATGTTCAAAAAATTAAAATAGATGATTTTAAACAATAAAACAATATTTTTATCGTGACAGTATAAATTTATAATTCGTGGACATAAAACTGCAGACAATTAATTAGATTCAAAGTCTTTTAAATTTAGTCCGAAAAATAAATCACGTTAACTGCTATTAACATAAACAACGTATTATTATAATTATATTTATTTGTTTATTCAATTTCTATATATTTATACAATATTATTTTAAGCTGGTATAATTATTGTTGTTAGTCACGCTTTTTTACTATAATATATTTGCATCAACGTAATATTGTTTAATAAAAATAATAAATAACTCTAACTTATATTTATGCTATTTTTCTACACGTCATACATATGGGTATTTATATTATATTATGATGATACTCTACGTTTTCTATGTATTAAACTGTTTGCATAGTTGTTTCAAAAATCAAACAAATTTTAGTACATACCTCAATACATTATAGAAACTGAAAAGAAAACGCGATTCTTCTGGCGATTGTAATTTTAGTTTTGCTCTCGTTTTTCATTCCTAAAAATAAAAATAATACTGACATACTGGCTTGCTATCGTGGGATTTTTGGCAAGGTGCTCAATTTTTCTTGTAACACATAATAAGCCCGTGGTGCATTGGCCTAGGACTGTTCTGCAAAATTTCTCAATGTTTACTCGTGTATGTTTAACCATGTAATAAACTAAACAGGACACAGACGATATTAATAGCAATCGAATTCAATCTTGGGAAAAATATTTGTTAATTAAGATTATAAAGCTGGTCCAATCTGTTAACCATTTATTTAATCAGTTTTCTGAAGAAAATATGTAACTTTAAATATTATTATTTTAAAATAACGGAACGTTTGTATAACTCGCAATGATTGAAAATTCCAATTGATCACTCATCCGTCCAAAATTTAGTATGGTATAATATAGGTACATGTTATAATAACGTTCAACGATGTTAACATTTTTAAGTAATTGTATAAAATACTAAATTTTATTACTTGTATTTACCACTATAATCTATCCACTCGCCTCTCTTAGCACTCCAATTGTAACAACCAACGTTACCTAGGAAGCTTTATCACACATCAAGTCCGAGCTTGAGCTTACGTAAAACTTTCCCAATACTGATTATACTACGGTTGAAAACTAAAAAGAAAACCGTTAATAATTAATAACTATTTATCAAAATATATAGAAAAGTATTTTGTTTTAAACTTTTAAAATATTAAATTAAATGTATTGTCTGTAAAAGTAAAAAATAAGTACAAAAAGTACAAGCATCCCAAAAAACTTTAAGATAGAATACTTTTTAAATAATTCAATGTTCTTTCTACAATAAAAATCATTTTTTTTTCAAACACCCTACTATAGTGTTATCATGATAGTATGCTATTAAAAGAATCGATTTGTATAGTCTATATAGAATATATTCAAATGTAACAAATATCCATTCTATGGAATTTACATATTTTATTTACTCCTTTTTTTTTTTTTTTAATCCCATTTTACCAGTGGATTTTACATACTTAAATACTTGTTTTTCGATATCAATACACCCGATTAGAGTATACTATTTACCATGCTAAAACATGTCCAAATATAAATCAGTGGTATTTACGCACATACTGGACATTGATGGAGATTGGAATGACTACAGCGGCTTTTCCATTCAAATAACTTCCAAACCCCTCAAAAAATTTTAATGAATATTATTATTTTATAGCATAAAATATCAAAACGATTTGTTACATCTTGAGAATTTTTAAAAATCATTGATGAGCTAGGGTTTGACTATTTTTCTGAGTCAACAGCTTCTATCTTTAGCCGACTCGTATAATCCATAGTCGTCTCATCTCAAAAATAAAATGCATTTTATTAAGTACCTATTCAATAAAAATATGTAATATAAAAACTAACCCATTTATTTCTCAAATAAAAATATTATATTTGCTGATTATTAATTGAAATAAATGTGTTTTTACTTTTTTGGTATATGTATAATTTTTTTTTTTTATTACATAATAAAAATATTAAAAACCTAACCTTACAAAAACAACAAAAATATTTAAAACATTGACAGGTGGGGTGTAGTTATGCAAATTGTTTTGACTATTATTTAAAGTATAATTAATTTAACCTTTGTTTAAAAACTTTGACCCCCTCCCAAAAATTGGACTAAATCTCCGTGTGGTGACGTTTACAGATACGATGAAAATACATGACGTGCGTTTGACGTACAAAGAGAAATCACCATGTATTTGTACGGTTTATGTGTCCATGCTGTTTGTACGAATTATTAATCGTACATAGTTTGTAAATCTATGTATAGGTTTCTGCTATAACTACACATTAAACATACTTTTTAGACAACTAAACAATAATAATGTATAATGTGTCGTCATGTTGAAATAATATTTATTGTCTGAATACCTTGTTCAAGTGACACAAGTAAACATTCACTTAAACAATATAATAATTGATTTATGACGTTTTGGTCGGCTTCCATTGGCAAAATCATTTCGCTAATACACATTTATATTATTATAAGCCAGCAACCATCTGGTAAGAAATAAACCATTCAACATAATATGTACTATACCTACAACGTAAATTCCGTTTATTTTGAGCGCCGCCGTGGAACGAAGATTACGTTATTGGCCATTGCTCAACATAATAATAACCGTTTAATTCGCATAATTTTTTACATTAAATTCTGTGTTAGGTGTATAAAATTATATAATTTAATAATCAAGATTCATGTCTCATAGACCATGATTGATCGTTGTCAATAATAATAGGTAGTTCAATAAGATTTTTCTTAGTTGATTGTTTAAAATTCATAAAATAAGTCTTATTTATATGATAATTTAACAAAGTGCGGACGTCGACCAAAAACTATATTTTACTTATCACATAGTGATTTACTATTTTTTGTGTCACATATCTAAACATTGATTTTAAATCACTAAGCCGACATTTTGGCCGTTTATAATGTTATTTTAATGTTGATGAGATCAAAATAAAATATATAATATTACATTATTTACCGGTTTTCAATAGGTATCATTCTACAGCTAAATGAACTATAATAATAAATAATAATATTATCAGCTGTATGCATTCATAATCGAGTACAAATTATAGTGAAATATAATTAACAGGAAAATCTCGTGGGAATCGCCACAATATTATTAACATTTTAATCTGTCGTTAGCATATTTATTCTTGTGTAAATAATAGTCTTTATTATCAATATCCAATTCTACTAATTACTTATATTTTGTATGTTACAGTTATTTATTTAAAAAATAGTTTAATTATTGAAATATATTACTGTACGCTAACGTGCAGTTTGTTGAATAAATGCCACCATGTGTTTATAACAGTGGTTCAAACTATGATCTGAGGTCCCCTTGCGGCCTACACTACTCCTATTGGGGGTCCGTGGTGGACTGACATCATTGAAAAAAGATAGCCTTGCAGAAATGTCTACAAATAGTAGTTTAAAAATACAACTTAATCAAAAGTCGTTGGAAAATTTTTGTTTGCATGTTCGAAAATTTTATCCAGAATTATCGAGTTATCGATTAAAGTTCTGAAAGTTTGAATTCCATTCCCGCTCTTGTTTATATTAAAAATATGTTTTAAAACCAAATAGAAAACGTAGAATTTAAACTACGATTAAAGCTTTTTAATATTGAGCTCGATGTTCAAAAACGTAATGTCTCAAATACAACACTATCAATCGCATTAAATAAATAAAAATAAAATATTACATTTTCATGAAAATTAAATGTAATAAAAATAATATTAAATATGTATGTTTTTAAGTATTTACTTGTGTGATTTGTAATAAATATAATTATTGTAATACTGATAATTATAACATGAGATATTTTGTAAAAAAGCGTATTCAAAAAAAAATGGTAAGGGGATCAGCAATTTTTAAATAAAACTTTCATTATAAGGATCCTAGTTCTGCAAAAGTTTAAGGAACGCTAGTCTGTAATATTCTGTTAATCATTGCTGGTGACTGAAAGTAAATGCCATTTGGTCATCTGGTAGCTGAAATTTTTTGAACATAATAATTTTTATGTATATATATATATATTTACGAAGAGAAGAGAGATAGTGAACTTCTTCTCTAAGTAAATCTGTAATCACTTTACCCAGAAAGAGAGGCAGCACGCGTGGCTCACTGATTATAGAATAAATTATCAATGAGAAAGGCTTTAAGTTTCAAAACTAACACAATATGTATAATATTATATAATATAAATTCACAATTTTACACACAACATCTAACCACTAGACACTATTCACAATATAATAAAACACTTGTAAAACAATATAATAAAAAGACAAAAACTCGATATGTACAAAACATTGTATAATATTCTTATTATATGTCTTAAAAATGTTAGAGCAGGAATTGTATGTTTTACATGTTTTTATTGTTATATTATGCAATTAAATTATGGTATCAAAATACTATGGCTTGCGAATCATGCATATTAGAATAAATAGATTATTTTTAATTTTTATAAAAAACGTATGTTTTAGAATTAATGAGTATTAATATTATATAATGATTTCAGAAATATTTATTATTTTGATTATAATACCTTTTTTTTAGTGAGGAGGAGTTAAAAATTGGACAGATATATTTGAAACTCACTCAGGTTTTAATATTGTTAACTTTTTGCTAAAATACCTATTATATTTTGTTCAATAAATTACTAAAATGTGTATTGTATCTATTTATTTTGTATTGTAATTTGTAGCCAATGATTAAATTATTTATTTACTTAACCTAACCTAACCTAAGATATTATTAAAAAATGTTATTAAATTTTAGTCGAAAAATGATATTTATTGTTTTTGGGTAGTATTTTATTACTTCAGTTTTTAATGAGATAATAACATCATATTATAGGTAATTGGTATTTTTAAATAATATAATTCCATACTCTACTTATAAACTTATCCTTTGATTACAAATTGAATAGGGAAACATATTAACAAAATAATTCAAATCGAATCCCAGTTGATGGCGTTATGAAGGTTAGTTGATAAAGTAATATTGATGGTCAACAGTTAACGTATTACTTATTATCGTAGATCGGTACCTAAAATTATTCTGAAATTTTTCAAATCGAATACATAAACATTCATAGATAAATATATGTACCTTGTAATATAATGAACTATCTGAATTTCAATATGTAAAAAGATAACAGAATCACATCATGCTCACAATGTCATCATTATAATAATAATATATATTTTATTGTTGGTAATAAACGATAATTAGATAAACATTTTTTTTACATATTTACGTATTTTTTTTTATGTTATACAAAAATATGTACCTATATGTATCACTGTGGAATTTCTTGTGAACACCATTACATTTAGACGATAAATTACCATAACATTGTAATGTTTAATTAACAGAACATATTTTTTAAATATAATACTAATACAACTGTCGGTTACTTTTAACAAATAAAAATTAGCTTAATTAAGTGCATAGTATATTTATTGTTTTTAATAAACTTGTATATACCTAATATATATAAATTAATAAAACATTATCTTATTACATTTACAGCTATATTGATAATACGAACATTAACGAAAAAATGTTAGCACATTTTACACATTAAACTCATAAAATACGCAGTCTAATAAATAATTTAAAACAAACTCAAAATCATTGTATTATTATTTAAAATAAATAAAAATAATAATAAAATGAATAAAACAACTTATAGTATATTTCAAAAATATTACCTACCTAAGTTTATTATTTAACTTTTTTTAAATTTTAATTCTGAATAATTATCATAATTATTATTAAAAAAATTAGATAGTATGATTTAAATTTTAAATTATATACATGCATATTAATTGTTATATTATTATCACATGATACCTATATTAATTGTTTGGTTAAAACAATTAATGAAGACAAATAATATAATACATAATAACAATTAATTATAGACAATATAATAAACCAATCATTCATTAATTCAAGAACTTACTAATCATAATATTAATAAATGTTGATACAAAATAAAATATAATACTAATTTATTATCATACAATTTGGTAATAACTAATATGCAATAGACATAATTTGAAATTTTAATGAACTATTGTAAAGCATTTATTTTTGTAAGTATTGGTGTAGATACGAACATGAATATATATATATATATTATATATATTATAAAACTAACATTTTCATTGAATTCCAAATATAATGTATGTATAATATGTAAACATTAATAATTTTTTTTTTTAATTAGTATGATATAAGTATACATTTAAAGTTTAATAATATCGTTTACATATAATATTATTCCAACAATATTAAATATTAATATTCTAAGTAAAAAAATGTATAATAAACAACCCACTACACTATTTCATAAAAAACTTACATCTGAAACGTTATTGTCTTTATTATTAAATTAAATATTTCTTTTTTCGAGTACAGTTCATATTACGTATTATATATCATAATATATATAAGTACTCACTATTCACAGTATAATATAACACCACCATCTTTAGATCGTTGAAATGAAAATGAAAATTGTTGTATTGAAATCCAAGTCTTGTCTCAGTCTGTTGCAGTATTATTCTCTATGAATCAGTCTCTTTCACTTTGCTGTCAAATCATATTTACACTTCGGCAGCAAAGCGGAAAAAGACAAACCCACAAGAATGATTTTGTCTCGACAGCGTAGCCAAAAATGTAGTAAGTATAAATGTAAAAGTAAAAGACTGATAATTTTAAGTAAATAATAATTAGTAAAAGTAGGATCAAAAAAATAATGAGAAAATTAATCGTAATAAACTTGTCTTTACATTTGCACGTTTTCTTCTATATAGATACATGTATCTATAATTGCAGTGCCTACAAAAAAAGTATTTAAGAGTATTATTATTCAAGTTTTTTTTAATTTTTTTTGAGAATTCCAATATTGCTTCGTGGTTAGAGGCCAACAAAAAGACTAGTTTTTTCTCTAAAACAGAATAAAAATAAAAATGTACGATGAACAAGAGAAAAAATAAAATATACGGCTTATCAATTTGTTTGCTCAAGACTATATAATAGTATAATATTAATTATTATTATAAAATGCTCCTCCACGCGTATCGGTTGTCGACGACTGCGACGCTACGCCGCCGTCCTTAATTATTATGTAAAAAAAATTATTATATAGTTATCGCTAGTGTTAAATCGAGATAAATGTATTATAACATCGAAGAATGAAAAAACCGTTTTTAATCCTTCACGCGGTGTTTTTATGACACGTACCTCATCATATAATATGCATAAGTAGTCATAAATACTATTCATGTACATATAATATTTTAATATATACCTATAGACATAATATACTGATGTTCTTTGACGATCGAAACAGCAGGTTGGAACGCCGCCTTTTATCATGCATACAAACATCAAAACACTCACATAACGTTTGAATTGGTGAAGGTGAGTTCCTACAGGGAACATAGGTAAAAACATAATAATATACACGAATACATGACATATATAAATTCCTACATTAGTTAAAAATCAGATATAATAGCGTCCCTGCAATTCGTTAAAGTTAAATAAAAAATAATTTACTATTGTGTATTGCTATTATAGACGCTTAGGAGGACTTGAGTGAGACTTATTACCCTAAATTATTTACAGTCGCATAAAAATTTAGAACATTCAATTTCAAAAAAAAAAATGTATAGAAATATGTTTATAAATGCTTAATTTTTTAATGAAATAATAGTTATTATTAACATTGACTTTACTAGGACTTGGAATTTGTAAAAAATATACATTATTTTTAGTTTATTATAAAACTTGAAAACATAAAAATCAATCAAAACGAAAATTCAACACTGACTCTAACTAATCATTTGTATATAAATAACAAGGTATTCCGTATCAAACAGACAACTAGACGGATACTGTAAATACAAATATTAGTACCTATTGTGGCTATTGTTGTAACTACAGATTCTAAAACAATTGTATTTATATTAAACATTTAATAATTTACACATTGAAAATATGTTTGGATTATAAAATTACGATTGAAATAAGGCGGTCCGCAGGTTTCATAACCAAAATTTGCAACTACCCCAAATTTAAAACTCAATTTGTGTCATATACGGGGAAGAAATTTGTTTTCCGTGTTTATTTTATTGTGAAACCTATAACATATTTCAATTTGAAACGCTATATATGTTCACATATCTCAGTATTAACTGGTAGACGAACTTACATATTTTTGTCTCTTGTGGGAACTCACCATCTCATGTTATAATAGACCGCAAATCGCAATATACAAACAAAATTTGTATTTTTACACTATAAGTATGCAAAAACGCGATTGTGTATGTCTTCGTGTATCGTGATCTCGCGCGCGGCAATAACGAAGGGAGTTTGAGTAAAAGAAAAAAAATTTACGAAAAGTTAAGAAATAAGTCGATACGTGCGGACGGACGGCCGAACGAACGAGCGCTTCTCCTCTCTGTCCTATACAGCGAACAACGGGACGAACGACGTGAGAATGCGATAGGGGAAAAAACGCGGTCGGAAAAACTAAAATTAATACGGATGGACAAAAATGTCTACGTACGCACACACACACGAACGCACATTTATACATATTCACATATACGATACTAATATACACACTCACGCACTCGTTTGCTATACGAATAATTTTCATAAGTACTATGACGCACAGACGTCCGCACCAAACCGTATACGTGCGCCACTACGTATAGGTCGTTATGGTTTTTTTTTCATTTATTTTGATTTTTTTTTTTTTTTTACATTTCAAGTCGTACTCTGCGTTTTGCCTCCCCGAGACATTTTTAAACGTTTTATTTTGGTCAAACGCGGCGAGGGGGCGATTCTGGACCGACGTCAAGGTCGCAGCGAATATTGTTCTGACACAAACTTATATATTTATATATATGTATTGCCCGAAAACGATTGCATAGGCCAAAACGACTCGTATTATAGAACAACTGCCAGTGCCTGCAAATAGTATGACATTCAAGCCACCACTATATTTTTTATATCATATATAGATTATCAAGCATTTTGAATACAAATATATTATTATATATAAATAAAACTGCAAAATATAGATTAAAATAAAATAATTAAAATAATATTCCCCCATTATAGTTACGTCCTGTACCCCCCCCCCCCCCACACACACACACATACACAACCATCAACTATCACCCCATTCAGAAACTTATACAAAGCGCAAGTCCTGGAAATTAAAAAACTACATACACACTTCACTGAGCTCCACTGAAAGCACGATATGTGATATATAGTAATACCTTGTGGCGTCGGAAACTGATGAGGTAAATTCGTTTCCGTTATTTCTTAATAGAGTCCTGCAGTGTTACGATTTCAGAAAAGTTCGTGCAAATTCTCGAAATTATCTTAAGCCACACGACACAATTTACGTTTTACAGTGTCTGTGAAAGCTTGAGTTAAACAATATTTACCTGTTACCCACAGTAATTTTCAAAAAAAAAAGGTCTATCACTCTCGAAATCCAAGAGCACTGTTTATAAAATAGCATATTTATTTTCTATAGGATTTAGGGAAAAGAGCTAAACGAGATGCAGCCCAAGAATAATGGAACCTACAAATTTGGAGTCCCTATAGTATTGTATGTAACGGCAATTATTACAAAAAAATAAAAATATTTTTTAATTTACCTACTCGTCTTATTAAATATATATTTATATAATGGAACTTCATTAGTTATATTATCATTTATTATCTATACATAATATATTTAGCGGCCGAACTATATAAAATTATATATTTTATCGGTTACACCGTACATTTTTGGCTATTTACCCATCGCTTATTATAGCTAGTTCGACGCACGACCTATATTCTATATTTTATATATAAGATAAAAAAAACTAATAACGTTATCTTTTCAGGAATCATCATAATACTATAAAAGATCTCCAACAATTTATAATCAACTTAACTTCAGAGTCAATCACCGTAAAAGCCTATTATCAAATATAAGTATATAATGTAATATATAGACATCGTTTTACATCATAATCGTTACAATAACAATGTTTTCTGTTCTACAGTTATAATTTTTAACAAATTAAGGCATTATTTAAGCGTACGCGCAGCACTATAACAGCAGTCATCTAAATATACCATGTAGTATTAAATGTGCACAAAATATTTTCGACGGTGTGGATAATACAGAGTGATACTTTAAACTGAGTTTTTATATAATAGAATGTGTATTTTATGATTTTTATTTTTTAGTTTTTAGATAAATTTAATTTAAATCAACAAATATTTTATAACTTAGATAATTAATTTAGAGGTTAATCATTTTTTTTAAATGTTTTTAAGCTTTTTCCAAACAAAAATCCATATTTTTAATTTCATATTCTGAAATTACAAAGTTTATAACAATTTCAACGTATAAATAGATTTTTATTTATAAACATTAAAATTTTAGTTAAGCGACCAACAGAGTAGTCTTAAACTTGATAATAGCTGAATATCTCTATGCTGCTACTTCACATCTCTCTTTAAAACCATTGTATAGTAATTAATTGAATATAGGTTTTAAGTACATATTTGTATCGTAATAATTACATTTTTATGATATAATATACATTGCAAATATTTAACAAATTAATTAAATTGGCTTTACAGAAAACAACACGTAAAAGTTCTATTCAAGTGAAATTTAAAAGAACATGTTACTAATTATTTTTACGTTATAGACAATATATCATCATACCTACAACCTACATTAAATGTAAATTTACTAAAAAAAAAAACGTTTAGCTCTTGTAATTTGAATGTTATGCTATTAGATAGGACTGAATAATCTTTTAAACAATTTTTTAATATAGTTAAGAGATTTAAGTTTTCAGTTTCTTAAAGTATATTAATAAATCTTTATGAAACATTATAAAAAAATATATGGTTGGATCAAACCCAAATATACGAAAAGAATGTCAGTTTTCAAGTTACATTTTACAAATCTAAGAAGAATAACCGATATAATATAAGAATAAGAAACAATATTTTATCTCACTTATATGTATCTAACCCAATCTCGTGCATTTTTTAATGGTTTTCTTTTATGACGTTTGCAATTTTGCCAATGTGATAAACTTAGATAATACACCAATATTTTCTAAGATTATGCATTTATTAAATTCTGATTATTATCATTATGAAATACCTATACAAGACGGTAACGAGCGTGCTTTGAGAATCTCTCTGTGTACGAATATCTTGTCCTCTTAAATGATTATTAAAGTAAAATGTTTTACTTTTCACACCTGTCACAGTACCGCTCACCTCACAGGTGCTCGTACAGCTTACTACAGGTACTATAGATAATCGATTTGCAAACTGTAATTCGTAATGAAAAGTATAATATAATTATTGAAGTATAATATCATGAAATAATAAATTATAATAATCAATATAATAAACAGCGAAACGCTGTAATTTTATCAGAGTATATATTTAAATTAGGTATTGTACATTAGTGTATGTATTATACGTAGGTATTAAAATGATAAAGATCACAATAAGTAACACAATACGTCGTAGATAGGCACCATAGGTACGCGCATAGTCGTTTTGTTTATCAATATTACATCATAGCACACACGAAACTCCACGAAAAACTAATTTTTGAATTTTGTTGCTATAATAGGTATCTACAGATTACGAGTTAGCTTACAGCTTGTACGATAGCTTAGCTACACATTTTTTGACATCACATTGGACTTATGCAAAAAGAAATAAAATACGACAAGCATAAGATTTTTTTATCACTTGAACAATATTATTATCATCTTCAAATAATTTTTTAACAAAATTTGAAGTTTTAAGTTATTTAATTAGGTATTTTAAAAGTATGTTAATATATTTCTATGGATATTTCATTATATTATATATTTATATTTATACATTGATTTCAGTAATTTATTTTTCTATTAATAATACCATTTATTAAATGTTATATTATTAATTATTATGTATTATCAATTGTAACGCTTACAGTAGGTAGTCATACATTTAACTACCTAACTTTTACAAGAATAAAATGTAGTGTGTTCTATAATAATTAATAATAATATATTAATATTACTATACCTATATTAGATGAATAAGGAACCTAATAAGTTTTATAACACTTTTAGCTGATCCTACGAGAAGTTGATCGTGAGGGCGATAGTAAATTCTCCCGATGGTACTCTCCCGAGTCTACTCCATTATCTAAATAGCTAAATATAAACAACGTATATTTTGATCGCAGTCATTTGGTTGATTTTGACCAAAATAATTTATAAAACACAGATTCAAAATTGTTTTTTGTAAACTAACCAATCCCTGTGTGAGCCTTTATTTAAAATACAAATTTAAAAAATTGTCTTTAAGGTACACATTCTTAAGTACATAATTACAGATTTACATACATACCAAATTTTAGAACCGTGAGTGCAATTTACTCAACTGTGGATGGCCTGACTGGCTTAAGTATATAGTTACACATACATGCAAAAATGAAACATTTCGTTTTATTTTGCCAGTTATTAACTCGAATTCTTGAAATCAATACCAACGAACCATATAAGATCATTAGGGTCAGAGCCGGATCAAGGCCAGATCTAGGGTCGGGGACAAATTGGAGGGCGCTAAATTACCAAATAATAGTGGCATAATAAAATGACGCTGAATTAAAGAAAGAGCGCTAATTTTATACTTTGCCCCGGGTAAAAAATATGCTAACTCTGACCATGATTAGGATGGAACCTATATTGTGTAGGTATGTTAGATGATATATTGATATCCCGTTTTTTTCATCGTAATTCGTAAATGTACGAAAATGATCTCAATTATTGGTTGCAAAATAGTTCCTCATAATTAAAATGTAATACATTTTTTTTTACTCTCCCTCTCTTTAAATAAATATTAAAATTAATTTCAATCGGATAAATTTATTTTTTATTTTTTTACATATCTATTGGAACAAATTTAAATAAGAACAATGGTACAATAATACAATTTAGAAATTTTTGTAATTAGAATAATTCGATTCTAGGAAAAAAGTAACAATCCCAAAACAGCTTGTTGTTTTTATTGATAAGCTGTAAATCTGTGATAATGGTACGTTTTAACTACGGTGCTTTACGTTTACGTTTTAAAATTTGAATTTAAAGAAATAGTAGTACGATTAATGCAATTTAAAAATGTCTGATGATGAAGACGGTGTACATAAATTGTCTGGGTACAATCACACTGAAGGCGGTCTAATCATTAAAAAAAAACCAAAACCTGCTGAACAGTTTGAGTTTAAAATACCCGACGTACCTAAAGGTTCGTTGCTTGGGTTGGACAAATTGGCTGGTAAGTTCTCTATTTTAGTATAAAATTGAAAATTATATTCCCGACATCTTCCATTACAAATGTATGAATATTTATAGCTCAAAAACGGTTAGAACGAGAATTAGAAAAAAACAAGAAATCAACGTTACATTCCTATACAGACAATGACGATGAAGGACAAGACATTGAAGAGACACATTTAAAAGACAATCTTAAACATAAAAACAAAAGCCGGTAAAATTTTATGACTTAACAACTAGTCATGTGGTAAATATTAATTTCATATTTTAATTTTTAATGTATAGACATTATCGATCAGCCCACGAAGAAACACCAACATATACTGGAGGGTTATCAAAACAAGCTATAGAAAAACAAGAAAGATTGAAAAAATCATATAACCGCGGTGTACATTATTCAACTTCAGATTCTAAAGACAAGCGGAATCGTCATCGCGATAGGAGGAGTAGTAAGTAATAATTATGAAGTAAAAATTTTGAAAGTAAAATTATTTTATACTTTTTTTAAAGGTGACAAAAGTGATAAATGGCATCGTAGAAATGAACCATATTATAAAAAACAAGAAAGAAGTGGTAACCGTGATCATCGATCCAGTAGAACGCCATCTTATAGAAGTAGAGATGAACCTTTAACTCCAAATGTCAGACTTCGAGATACACCATCTAGGTGAGTTATAATATAGTCTTCATTTTCAGTTGTACATTGCAGATTTTTAAGTGTTAAGTTTTAGTGTTTATAACTAATTTTTCTGAAACTGAACTGTTTCTGATAACTAAAGACCAGATTTAAAATTTTTACTTATCGTTACTGAGTCTATGCAGTCTTATGAAAGTAAAAAATGTGAACGATTCTGCTCTACTGCAGTTGTAATATCCGTTTTATTTATTATTTTCAACTTATACTTACATTTAATTTTATATTTATATATACATAATAATATAAAATAAATGACATATTATATCATTTTTAATTTTATAAAATCTATCACAGGTAACAACTTAGTTGGTTTAGTATTGTTTTTATCACTTGGAAAACGAAAAACTGGCGCTGTTACACAAAGAATAGAAATCAGTTTAAAATTAATTTATAGGATAATACACCCATGTCCTACACATGTTATTTCTATCTAACACACATACAACAATGCAACATAGATAATATATGTATTAGATTAGAATCTTACTTAAGTTTATTTATTATTAATATTAGGTAGAACAAATTAAGATATTATGAAATGTGTTGAGGAGAATATAAATAATACCCAAGCAGAGGGTTTTATTTTCATAATATATTTATTTTAAAACAACATGTATGAAAAAATTAATTATACTTGTAAGTAAATAATTATTTACTTTTACTTTATAAGCCTACCTGGTAGAGTTCTGACCATTATGTAGGATTTTTCAGTTATTGAAAAGTATAATGTTAAAAATGATGATTGGCCATAGAGGAGTAGTAAGATTTCCTCATAAAAATAATACAAAATAAATTTTTGTAACTGTTTAAATAAAATTTGAAACTTCTACCCTACTAATTAATTTTAAAATATATTTTTATTTCAATTTTCGATTACCTCCCAAAAAACCAGTTTCTCTTATAACTAATAGTGTTTGTATTTTGTATATATTTTTAAGAATAGAGTCAAGTGATTCATTTTCATTGTTATATAAAATAACAACTATCTTATATTTTCCAGAACTACTTGGGATGAAGATGAACATAATATGTCTTCATATAAATCATCTACATGGGATATGCCAACACCAAAATCTAGTATTGATGACGATCCAACTAGAACACCTAGATTTACTCCAGCCTATAAGTATAATAAGTGGGATAGCAATCGTGCTTCAGGAGCTACACCTAAACCAGGAAAAGGTAAAATTAAAATAATTAGATATTCTGATTAAAATTAATGATAAATAAATTACCTATTTAATATTTAGAATTTTATTCTATTATTATCATTGGTTATTTTTTATAATAATATATGGTAAATAAAAAAGTATGAAATTATATTATAATGTTATATTAATACCAGTATATTATATTTCATTGCAGAAAATGATCTATTATGGGCTAGCGAAACTGATCGTGATGAATGGGAAGAAGCCCAAAACCGTTTAGATAGGCAATGGTATAATTTAGATGAAGGAGTTGATGAAACTAATAATCCATTTAGTGATGTCAGCGAATCATATGCCAAAAAAAAAGAACAACAATTAGCTCAGAGTAAAAAGAAACGTATGTCTGCACAACAAAGACAAATTAATAAAGTATGTGGAATGATATTAATAAACAATTTAAATTATCAATATTATTAATTTATTAATATATTACAAATTTTAGGACAATGAACTGTGGGAACGTAATCGTATGTTGACCAGTGGTGTAGTTACATCTGTTGACATAGACGAAGACTTTGATGAAGATAATGAAGCCAGAGTTCATCTATTGGTACATAATATTGTACCTCCATTTTTGGATGGCCGTATAGTATTCACAAAACAACCTGAACCTGTTATACCAGTTAAAGATCCAACTTCTGACATAGCTATAGTTGCCAGAAAAGGTTCTATGTTGGTACGAACTTTCAGGGAACAAAAAGAACGAAAACGAGCCCAAAAGAAACATTGGGAAGTAGCAGGCACTGCTATAGGAAATATAATGGGAGTAAAAAAAAAAGAAGACGATAAAGATGAGCGTATTGATGAAGAAGGAGAAACTGATTATAAAACTGACCAACAATTTGCTGAACATATTAAAAACACACCAGAAGCAAGTAGTGATTTTGCTAGAAAGAAGACATATGCACAGCAGAGACAGTATTTGCCAGTGTTTGCAGCCAGACAAGAGCTATTAAATATCATCAGGGAGAATAACATTGTCATCGTTATCGGTGAAACAGGTAGTGGTAAAACAACTCAACTTACGCAATACCTCCATGAAGAAGGATACAGCAAGTTTGGCATGATTGGTTGTACTCAGCCAAGAAGAGTTGCTGCTATGTCAGTGGCCAAACGTGTTTCAGATGAAATGAACACCAAACTTGGTGATGAAGTAGGATATGCTATTCGTTTTGAAGATTGTACTTCTGAGGTAATTTACATTAAGATATTTAAAATTGCTAACTTAACAAATTTTAACTTTCCAATTACTTATTATTTGTTTTTTTTTTTTTTTTTACAGAAAACTGTAATAAAATATATGACTGATGGTATTTTACTCCGAGAATCATTGAGAGATCCAGATTTAGATAATTATAGTGCTGTAATTATGGATGAAGCTCACGAACGATCATTGAATACTGATGTTCTTTTTGGTCTCCTAAGAGAAGTAATTAACAAAAATTTAATAAACTTAAATATTTTAAAACTTGTAGGAAGTAGACACATATATCAATACAAATTTAACATTTTACAGGTAGTTACTAGACGTACAGATCTCAAATTGATAGTGACATCAGCTACAATGGATGCTTCTAAATTTTCTTTGTTTTTTGGTAACGTACCAACATTTAACATTGCTGGTCGGACCTTCCCTGTTGAAGTTATGTTCAGCAAAAATCCTTGTGAGGACTATGTTGAAGCTGCTGTAAAACAAGCATTGCAAATACATTTACAACCTCATGAAGGTAAGTTTAATTTGTATTAGATTTCTTTCATTAATTCTGAGTTATATCACTGTCAATACCTAATTATTGTTATTAATTAGGTGATATATTAATATTCATGCCTGGTCAAGAGGATATTGAAGTAACATGTGAAACACTTGCTGAAAGATTAAATGAAATAGCTGATGCCCCTCAATTATTAGTGCTCCCAATTTATTCACAATTGCCTTCAGATTTACAAGCTAAAATATTTCAAAAGTCTAGCGATGGATTACGAAAATGTGTAGTAGCTACAAATATTGCAGAAACATCATTAACAGGTAAAATTAAATGTTTATTAACATGTAAGACTTGTGTTTATTAAAATATATAACATAACGGTTATGTGTACAATAATAAGTTTATTTTAAATAATTCATAAATTTTATAAAACTATAAATTTAAAAATATTCAAAAGATGATTTATCCAAAACCAGTGTTTAAGATCCACAGAGCTTTATAGTTATTAGTTTATTACTAATTAAGAATAACCAAACAAAACAATGTATATAATATATTAAAAATATAAAGTTTACTTAAAAGTAAAACATTTATTGTATAATATATACATACCTAGATTGATTTAATCTTATTAATTATTAAAGTTTAGAATTTATTGCGCTAAACATTTTAAAATAAGCATGTCAATATTCAAAAAAATTATTAAAATATAAGTTAAAATTGTTTTTATTTGAAAACCTATTACACATATAAAAATTTTAATAAGTCAAAAATAATTTAAAATACCTATTTATGAATTAATAATTACTTAATATAACCTAACTCAGAGATGTATTGCTTAATCACAAATTTACTGAAAATATACCCAACTTCTTTTTATTCTTATTTCAATATATATATTAAAATTAAATAGTATATTTTATTTATTTATTTTATTTTTTTTTTTTGTCTTATTATAGTTGATGGAATTAAATTTGTTGTTGATACTGGTTATTGTAAAATGAAAGTTTATAATCCTCGAATTGGTATGGATGCATTGCAAATTTATCCCATCAGTCAAGCAAATGCTAATCAAAGAAGTGGTAGAGCCGGTCGTACAGGTCCTGGACAATGTTACCGGTATGTAAAGCTTTTTTAATATTATCAGCTTGAAATAATTGAATATAATTATTTTTATTTAAATTTTAAGATTATACACTGAAAGGCAATATAAAGATGATTTGCTTATGGGTACAGTTCCTGAAATCCAAAGAACCAATTTAGCTAACACTGTGTTATTACTAAAATCATTGGGAGTTCAAGACTTACTTCAGTTTCATTTTATGGACCCCCCTCCACAAGTAATATTATTTTTAAATATTCAATAAATTAATATTATTTTTACTAATTCAACATTTGTGTTTTAGGATAACATTTTAAATTCTTTATACCAGTTGTGGGTACTAGGAGCATTAGATAATACAGGAGAATTGACATCTCTTGGACGTCAAATGGCTGAATTTCCACTAGATCCTCCTCAGTGTAAGATGTTAATAGTATCGTCATTGATGAACTGTACTGCTGATGTACTAATCATTGGTAAATAATAATTGTCATTAAGTCTTTTAAAACAGTCAACATAGTATGTAATTAATTATGTTTTTATAGTTTCAATGTTATCTGTGCCTTCAATTTTCTACAGACCAAAAGGTCGAGAAGAAGATTCTGACAATGTTAGAGAAAAATTCCAAGTTCCCGAATCTGATCATTTAACTATGTTGAATGTTTATAACCAATGGAAGCAGAATAGGTTTTAATTTTAATTATTTAATATACTATATTAATAGTATTTCTATACTAGACAATTTATAATAAAATATGTTTTTACAGTTATTCAGCATCATGGTGTAATGAACATTTTATTCACATTAAAGCCATGCGTAAGGTTCGTGAAGTAAGACAACAACTTAAAGACATTATGGTTCAACAAAAAATAGAAATTATATCTTGTGGTACAGATTGGGACATTATTCGAAAATGTATATGTTCAGGTAAGTGGTTTAAAATCATGTTTTTTATTTTTATAAATTGTACATAATATTTGGTAAAATTCATTGATTTTCTATAGCTTACTTTCACCAAGCAGCAAGATTAAAAGGAATTGGTGAATATGTAAATTGCCGTACTGGCATGCCTTGTCATTTGCATCCCACATCAGCTCTTTTTGGCATGGGTTTCACTCCTGACTATGTTGTATATCATGAACTTATAATGACTTCAAAGGTAAATATACACTTTCTTTGTACATAAATGTTATTATATTGCACAAAACTTTTTTATGTATTTAAACATCAACTCAATATTTATGTATATAATAAATTAAATACATACTCGTTTCAAGTTTTATAACATTATTAAAAAAAATTGTTTTAGATGTATAGTTTTATAAGATTTGATAAAATATTATATTATCTAGGTAAAAATACTAGGAGATATTATTATAGTAGCTGTACTATTTTTATAATATCAATGTTAGCTATTCTAAATGCTAAATAGTAGGTACCAATATCTATTAAATGGTATCCAAGTTCCGTTATTTAAAATGTTATTTTGAATTCTAAATTTGTGTTTTATATACTTATTTTTTCATATTACTTGATAGAGAAATAAAGATAAATATTTCATACATATGAGTCAAATAACCATCTATTTTAGTAGTTTTTCTATACTTGAGTAATTATATCATTTAAAAATTCACTCAACCAGTTAATCATTGTGCAGAGTTCAAATTTAATCATGTTAAGTCAACACTGGGTAATATCTTAAGTATTTTGTCTGAAACTTCAAATTTCAATAAATATACATCCCTATATAAATTCAATAAAATTATTTAGTTTTATCAATTTTTTACCTTTCTATTGAATGTCAAAAACTTAATAATAATCATAACTCAAAGAATTAAACAACTATTGCTGTTATTCTATTGATTTGTTCATAGTTGTTACTGTTATTGTTTCAAAAGTATATAAAATTGATATAAATATACAAAATATAATTTCATAGATTTTATTATTAGAAGATTTAGATTCTTTTCATATCAGATAATGACCTGATTTTATCTTTAAACTCGAGTATAAGTTATAAAACAGATAAACATATTATTAATTTTTTTTTTTATACATATTATATAAGTTATTTACCTTTATAATCTTTAACTTATTTTTAACAACATGCAAAATTTAAAAAAAAACAACTAAGTGATATTTTCATACAATGATTTCATAGAAAGCACAAGATCTCCAACAGGTTTAATTATTGATTTTTTTACTTAGTTTTTGCGCTAAGTGATAAAATATTTTTATTTTAATAGTATACTTAAATTGAATTATATTTTCTAATTAACTAAAGCACATTTTCAATTGTTATACTACAGGAATACATGCAAACTGTAACTGCTGTGGATGGCCACTGGTTGGCTGAGTTGGGTCCTATGTTCTTTACTGTTAAGGAAACAGGCAAATCAGGTTCAGCAAAACGACAAACCATGGAAACATTACAAGAAATGGAAGGTTCTATGAGAATAGCACAAGAGGAAATGAAAGCAAGAAAGCTTGAAGAAGAGCGTAAACAATTGGCCAGCATCAGAAAGTAATAATATCATATTTAGAAAAATAATTTACATTAATAATATTATTATAAAATTTAAAAAACTAATACAATTTGTTTTCTGACTTATAGAGTGGAAATCATTACGCCAGGTA
This sequence comes from Aphis gossypii, assembly GCF_020184175.1. Classification (NCBI taxonomy): domain Eukaryota; kingdom Metazoa; phylum Arthropoda; class Insecta; order Hemiptera; family Aphididae; genus Aphis; species Aphis gossypii. The sequence goes on along the minus strand of NC_065532.1, from coordinate 11,112,850 downwards.
AATGGGAACCTGGTACCCCAACACTTCGTCGCAAACAAGGAAATCTGGGGTTATAACAGTCTTTTTACTTTGTTGTACTTGTAAACACTATTGTTTTTTTATAAATCGATTATTGTAGAAATTGAATTTAATACTACTAAAAATATGTGTTTGTATACTATGGTCAAAAACTAAAATGTATGTCCATGTATAATTATAAAATATATGTTTATAATTTCATATATTATTTAGATATTATTTACATCATTTTATAATAAGTGGTAATTACATGCATAATTGATATAAAGTCTAGACTTGTCAAATGCTTTCATTGCAATAATCTAAAATAACTGATGATTTGAGATAATAATTATCATTATATCTGTCAATTACAATTTATAATAATTTTATGCATTAAATTATAGGTACAGAGTAATAATGTAAGTCTGATCTTTACTTCTTTCTATACTTCAATACACTATAAAATAAAATATTAAAATATAGTTAATACTCACAAAATTCATTCATTTAAAATAAAACAAAATTAATTGCACGTAAGTCTGTGATACCATGTTGACCCGCATTCATTTATTTCTGTCTTATAAACTTATACCATCTTTTGTTGTTAGTTTCAATATAAAAGTGTATAAACTTACATCAAACATAAAGGTAAGAACAATATTTATGTATTTGTATATCTGTTTTTTTTTTTTTACAATATTCCAATTTATAGCAAATCGTGAGCATTTTAAAGTATCAAAATTTTACACAATCATAACTTACTTGAAAATATATATTCAATGTTAACTTACACATTTTAAAACATAAAAAAAACACATTCTTTGTAACTACAACCTAACCAACACAATACATATTACAGTATATTATTATACACAAATAATGGCATATCTATGTAGTTATATAGTTATTTAACATTTTACCAAAGTCATTAAAAACAATTATTTTTATTATACAAATACAACTAAGGGTCTTCAACCTTTTTAAGCAGTGGACTACCTATTACTTTTCATTAAAACTTGCAGTCCACATTTGTAATAAAAACTGATTTGTAAATTATAGCCCAGGATGTTATGTTTATTTTCAGACTAAAAAACATGCAGTGATGTGTCTTTGGGAAAAACTGCAATTTTATCAATTTTTTTTCTTTGGGTAGATGAAGTAAAAACTTAAAAATAAAAATGCTAAAAATATATGCTTGTATATTACGGTCAAAACTAAAATACATGTTCATATATTATATAATACATATTATGTGTATAGTTATGAACAACTTTAATAGTTGTTAATTATTACATTTACATAAAAAGTATACCTAATACATTATATACTTTAAAAAATATATATATATATTTATAAATTTATATATTGCTTAGCATATTATTTACATCTTTCTAAAACAAGTTGCACAATTACATATATAATTTACCTTGATTAAAGATCCGGAGTATTAAAATGTGTTCAATATAAAAATCCAGAATTATGACTAAACAGTTATAACAATTATTGGTACTTGTATTATTGCCCTGCCATCTCGCAATATTAATGTGAACACCATGTCAACATGTGACTTTCAATAGTCCTAAACTTGATAAACAATATTTATACCATTCAACTTTCAAATAAAAATAAATAATTAGTAGTAACATTGTTAATAACTAATATTACATCCAAATAAACATAAGAAAATATTTTATAGATCCTTAAATGTGACATTTCATTTGCTACATTTTTTTTTTTTTTTTTGTTAATATTAATGCCAGTTTAAAAATATTGTAGAAAATAACCTATTATAATTAATTTTTAATACTTGAATTTATACATAGAATACATACAATATAGCGACAAGCCAACAACACACCAACACAATTAAAATAAAATAAAATTTAAAATATTATAAGAATTATTCTACCTTTCTTCCATAAATAGATCAATAACCTAGACGTAAGATATCAAGGTATATAGTAATATTGATCATGAATATTGGCATTTCAGATTAAAAACTGCACATGGGCGCCAAATGGTGGGGGTTAAACATTTTATACAACTTAGTGGCAGGGAGACAATAAACGAATATTCAATAATTATTCCATCAAGTACAAATTATTATCATTTTGCACATTAATTAAGCTATATGGGAAGAATAAAAGATATGTGCAGTGTCATAATTTAAGTCAGTTATCACTTATTTCTATACTCTAATAAGCTATAAAATATAATATTAAAAGTTATTAATACTAATAATAATCATTAATTTAAAATAAAATATTTACAACTAAATCAAACCTAATTATACTTTATGTAAATATATTTAAACTATTTTTATCATACAAAAATACATTATATTGGGAACTATGAGGCTGAAATATTTTAACAACAATATACATTTTTTATATATGTAAAAAAAAATAATAATTGGTTAAATATTGATTTAAGAAAATTAAAGAAATTCTAATTTTCTAATTATATTAACTCATTTACTAATACTATATGTTATCTGAATTAAATTAATGTTCAATTTTTAATAAGTTTTTAATTTTAAAAACAACATTTGAATTAAATAAAAACTAAAAAGCAACAATGAATTATCATGGTTTGCTGATTATAAAAAACAATTTCATATTTACATAAAAACATATTTATCTACAATTCATATTGTATTCACTGCAAAAAAAATGTAAATGATCAATAGTTAAAGGCTATTAAAGAGTTCACCAATAATAATAATAATAATAATAAGAGCGAGTGAACAAAATTACTTTTATTCATATTTATCTGTTTTACGTATCAGCATGTACTACACTGTGTTTTTTCAAATACTCTTGATTGAGGAATGATTTTCCACATTGGTGACAAACAGCGGATGAGAAATTTATACGATCATGTGTGGCAAAGTGACGTCTCAATGAAGCAAGTTTCAAAAATGACTTGTTACAAACAGTACATTCAAAAGGCTTTACACCAGAATGTATCATCACATGGTTTTTTAGATGAGATGTACTCTTGAATCTCTTCAAACAAATGTCGCAACGGTGAGGTCGCGATTCAGTATGAGAAGCTTTATGTGCAATCAAAAACGACTCTTGAATGAATGTTTTGTTGCACACATCACATCTATGCACTGATCTGTGATTTGAATGCATGATAGCATGCTCCTGTAAGTGAAGTGCATGGTTAAATGTAGCACCACATTCTTTGCACGAGTACTTGGGTTCAGCTTGTCCGCTATTATTAGTACAATTTCCAGAAATCATATGTTCATTGAGTTGTTCATATGAGAAAAAGGATATGCAACATGATGGACATTGATGTTGTAAAGCGAGTTTTTGATCATCTTTAGAGTGGGTCAACGAATGTTTTTTCAAATTTGACGAATCGGCAAATGCCAAACCACATACATCACATGCAAAAGGACGACAACCAGTATGTGTAAGCATATGACGCTTCACATCTGATGGACGTGTAAACCCTTTATTGCAAATACGACAGGGAAATGGTTTTCGACCTGTATGAGTTATCATATGAGCTTTAAGGTTACTCTGATTTGTGAATGTAGCTTCACATTTTACACATGAAAATGGCTTTTCTCTTGAGTGTACCAATTTATGTCTCTGCAATTCTGAAGGTTTGCTAAACGCTTTATCACATGATGTGCATGGATATGGTAAACCCCCGTTATGGATCATTGAATGTACTTTTAAATTATAATTGGTAATAAATGACATGGAGCAAACCTGACAGACAAACGGACGTTCACCCGTATGAATCATCATATGACGCTCTAAATCAGAAGGTCGTCGAAATGATTTTTCACACATAGTACACGGATGTGGCTTTGCTTTTGAACTAGCTATCAGGTGCCCACATAAATTACTGGAATAAGTAAATGTCATGTTACAAGTTTTACAATGCAATGGTCGTTCACCAGTATGTACGCTCGAATGTCGTTGTAGACAGGATGGCTTTAAAAAACTCTTATCACATTCAGTGCATGTGTACACAGCACTCCCAGTATGTTTCATGATGTGAAGTTTTAAATCACTTTTATTGGCCACAGACACACCACATTGATCACAAACAAAAGGAGGATTTTCTGTATGAATTGTCATATGACGAAACAATCTGTAACTTGAGGGGAATTTCTTATCACATCTAAGGAAAAAAAAATTATAATATAGTACCACAAAAAATGTATAAGATATATTTTATATAAAAAACATACTTTTCACAAGCGTGTAGTTTCTGACGAGAGTGTATTTGAGCATGTTCTTTTAAAGATTGATCATCAGGAAAAACTAATCCACAAACTTCACAATGGTGTAACTTGATATTGCGATGAATGAGTAAATGTGCACTCAATGCATTTGCCTTATCAAATTTTTCTCCACAAACGCTACACAAAAATTTACACTCAACATTTTGGCCATCTTCATGAGACACCTCATGAGATTTTAAAGCATTAACATCTGAAAATCGTTTGCCACATTTTTGACATTGTAGTTCATCCATGGGATTAGGTCGCATAAGACTTTGACAGTTTGCCACCGCCTCATTGGCCATGTCAATTGCAATATTTTTTTCTTCAGCAATATAAATTTCTGTTGTTCCTTCTTGGTTAGATAAATCCACATTTTCGATTTTTAAATTATTTATTTGGATTTGCCCTGATACACTTATAGCTTCTTGGCCATTGATTATTTTTGCCAAACTTTCTACAGTCATAGTCCCCACTTCTTCTTGATCTAGCAATAGATGGGCTAAATCCTACAATTTGAAAACAAACTTTTATTAAAATTAAATAATTTTTATATTATTAAATTAAGATTAAAATGTTATAATAGATTTGTTAAAATTCATAGCAATAAAAATAAAAAATTTTATAGATTGTAATAAATAGAATAAATAAAGCTAATACAAAGTTGAAAATGAGTTACTTACTCCATTTAATCCTTGAACAAATATCCCATATCCAATATTTTCATGCACTCTGAAATATTAATAAATATTAACTTCAATAAGAATTTTATGTTTACATTCATTTTTATAAATTAAACTTATAATAACAAAGGATAACTTATTAACTTATTAGCCTAAAATTAAGAACAAGGTTGAACAAGCAACAGATATTGACAATTATGTATATCATATTGTATAGTGACACATAATTATATGGTTAAATATTTTTAAAACACAATTTTTAATGCTAATTATCAATATTGGTAATTATTGTCAATTATTTTTAAATGTATTTAATTGATACTTTAGATTTAGTAACTATAAACCTTTATTAAAAAAATTTATTTTACTAAAGAAATTTTAATCCAAAATTTAATTAACCAACAATGAATAAAATATTTTAAAACTAGAAATTTAATAATATGTTTAATATAAAAACTTAAATTTTCTATCATAATTGAAACAAGCATTTTTTATTGCGTGAAATTATCAATATTTACCCATAAAATTATTATAGTTACGATCAAATTATTTAAGTATTTAAATAGTGTGCTTGCAATAACTCAAACAAACAAAATTATTATTATAATTACATCTTTCTCATCTTTATAGCTTCTTCAAAATAAAATATATTCATTTTTTTATAAGCTAGAATACCAATAGACAATAATATTCTATTATTGCATTACATTTTAAGTTTTAGAGACTTTTTATTATTTTTATCATTATCTATTACTTGTTAGGTGACAATCCCACTATATATTTTGATAGATTGGAATAGACGTTTGCCCAACCAACATAATATTGCAGTATGAGAAGTCACTGAAACAAATAGACTAGCCAAAACACATATTATGGTCAGGCATCTTAGGCTTCAACAACTATAGTTATTAATTAGTCTACTAAATTTAATACAAACTATAACAAAAACATACATTAAAGTTTTTACTATGTTTGGCTAAAGTTTAAATTAAGGTTAAATGTGTAAATTAATTCTATGTTTTAATTTTTTTATGAAGTTAATATATCAGTGAGGCTAAGATAATGAAGACTTTCTGTCATTTAGTATATTTCAATCACAATTTGATTGAACGTTAAATTTTTATTACAAGTGTTATATGTTGAAGCTAGTTCTTTGTTAATAAGGTAGAAAGGGGTTAAGTGCATGTGTCCAATCTCACTTGGATGGTTATTACTAATTCTTCTCTTATTTTTATTTATTTGTTTTTATAAGTGTTTTATATTATTTTATTTGTTTGTAAATGGTGCTTTATTACAGTTTTTCAGCCATGATTCTATTGTTTTGTTATTGATAATTTTTATTAAATTAAACTTTTAAAATATTTTAGTACATTAAACAATAATTAGTTTGAACCATTAAGCACAGATTAGAACTGAAATTAAAAATATCAGTATTTGAACCAAAATCTTTTTTCGATTTTATTGGAAACTAATATTTATTGCCATAAAGAATCTTTTGGATTCTTTTAGTTCAAAAATTATTTAGCTATTTTATTTATTTGGATACATTATATAATTGGTTTATTGTACTTGGTAATTATTTTTTTATAAAAGAGAAATTACTAACATTGCAATATATAAATTTTCATTTACTGGTCTGTTAGTTATTGACTCATCAGGCATTATTTTATTTTTAGCTTTGGACGATGACATTTAATGATGTTTACAAGTTAATGATTAACAAAATAATTATTAGAAAAATCATAAATACATACCCATTTAAGTTATTATCAGATTGTGACCTGGACTAATAAATAAGCAAGTGAAATCAATAACTACAGAGATGATTACACTTACATATCTTACAAAAACCAAAACCATTAATTAAATAAAATCACTTATGATTAACACATTTATGCAATTATATCAAACTATGATACACAGCACCAAAACTTCTTACAATGAGAGTTATGGATGTTTTTAAAACCAAAATCTTAAACTTACTTACGTTCTTATAACCTAGTAGGGTTAGGACAACTGTTGTTTAATCTTATAATTTTATTTAAATATTAAGTATATTAAGTTTATATTTTAATTTTTATTTTACTTTTTGAAAAAAAATACACCTGTAAAAACTGGTATTTACTCTTAACTAAAGCAACATGTTTGTATAAACATTAAGAAATTTACCGTCTATCATCTGCACTTTCAACAGTTGCTCCTTGAACAGTTACTAAACGTTTTTCACCAGATTTTTCCGTAACAACAATTTCCACGCTACCGTTCATTTCTGAAATTGAAAAATATTTAGGTTAGTATTAATTTAATAATCACAAAAATCAACTTTTTTTAATTTGTATAAGCCTTAAACTTTATAACTATGAATATAAATAATTTAGGTACTGCAGATTGTATGAGTTTAGTTTTGAAATTATAGAGATTTATCAGTAATGATTAAAATTAAGTTAAATAACAAAATTAATATTCAATTTATCAACTAAAGAGTTTTTAAATAAATTTATTTATTTCGCCTAATTACAGCATGTATTTTTAAAACTAAATATTTAGGAAAATAAAAAAATACATGATGTAATAGGTACATTGTTATGGTAGTTAATATAAAAAAAGTAAAAATAGAAATATACATATATATATATATGTTGTATTCTGTATACATATGCTAAATAATAATAAAGTTGGTAGTAAATTAAGTTTAGAAATTTAACTTTAATAAAGCTAAAGTTTTTACTTTAAATTAAGTTTAGAAATTCTAATTGATCAGGTAAAAATTAAGAAAAAAATTTGTTAAGGTCATACAACGCACAAAAGATTTATTTGAACCATACAGCATAGAAGATAGAGAAATATAAAATGGATATGTTTTGCATGTTCTACGAGGAGGAATTTTGAATAATATATATGAAAAGAGGGTACGAAATCAATATCACTAGATATAAGCTTAAATAAAAAATTTTAGACTGGCATGGTGTCTTCCGTCAGCTAGTGTAAACGGTATCATATTAGGTATTTTATAGATCAAAAACCATACCCAAAATTATGTGACTATTGAAAATTAATCTGAGTTTATCTAACAAATATTCTACTGTTTTACTACATAGTTAAATATTAGTGTTAACTTAAAAATATACGAGGTCTACAATTCATACACGTTTCTAACCTCTTATGTGGTTTTACATACATTCAAAATTAAGTATCCTGATTTAATTAATCAAGTATAAGATGTATTAGGTACCTAATACATATCAAACAACAAACTTATTTAACTAGGTGCCCCTTTTGTGAGAAGTATAAAATAATTTTAGTTTATATACTTTGGACCTTTTATTCTTAATGGGACACTAATTTAAAAAAAAAATAAAATAACAAACTAAATTTCTTAATAAAATTTGTTATAATGAAACTTTTTTTATACTCAATGTGTCAGTAGATATCTCGGTAGATATTAAATCTTAAGTATAAATAAAAAATGTTTAGTTGAATCAAATCGGTCTTCAACAATTATGCTCAAAAGAAAATATATTATACAGGGACTTAATTGAGACTTAACTGTAAGTATATAATGCAATGCCACAATAGTACTATTAGTACTTAAATTAGATAGAGATGAACAACCTGTGGATATTAATATTAACGCTTTTCCATCATTTGGAAAAATATCTAGATACTATTTTTCTTAAAGCCATAGAATTTTCTTAGCATTAAAAACAACAAAACTACAGACGGTCAAGTACACAATAATTATTGGTATGTATGTATTTACTTCCTGATGTTTCTACGTCGTTTCGAAGTTCAGTTGATATTAATCGTGAGCAGATGTCTTCAAATCATTAATGTCAAGACGGCCAACCACATTAGACAGAATCCAATCACCGTAGATGAACGTTTATCTTTCTTGGGTGAACGTCGACGGAATTATCACGACCGGACACACAACGGACGAGCCCGAATGGCGAATAGTAGGCAGAGACTTAGAGTACGTTAATTATTATTGTCGATGTCACGCACACTCATAAACAATAACAATAAATAATAATCGTTCGATATCACGGTAATGCCAAAATTAATAAACAACAAAATTTTTTGATTTCTCCATTATTGCGTTTCATCAATATTAATATTATTATTATTATTACTATTATTACAGATATTATTATTATTATCGTTGTTGTACTCTATTCTATTTTATATTAATAATAACATAATAGGATGATGATCAGATGATAATAGTGCTCGATGGTTCTACGAGATGATAAATGATAATATCACAAAAAACCGACGGACAAAAAAAAAAAACATAGGAACACCACACGATATATATAATATGGGTGTTTTAATATTATTATTATTTTAGTATGAGGGCGATCGTCTTGACGATTGGCGTAAAAACAACCACTGCACCAGTGTCGCGAATACGATACACACCAACCCTTGTCGGTTGTCGGTTGGCGGCACTGATTCTATTGTCCGGACGGCCGTTTCGGCGGCGGCGGCGGCAATAAGTTAGAGACTTTTACTTTACCATTTAGTATTTACTATTATTTACCATTACGATTACCAGATAACCATTACCTATCAAGGACAAACCGGTCGTCCTCAGGTCGTGACGAGCTCTTTTTATTTTTCATTCACCCGCAGAAAGAATTTTGAAAAATCGATTAATTTTTTTTTCCCGTAGTGTTCCCCCAAACCCCCACCATTGCCATCAACGTCCATCACATGACATAGCAGCAAGCATAGGTATAATACTATAATATATAATGGGGCAGAACACGCGACGGCAGACTTGTAATCACGAATTACGCGTTTTTTTTTTTTTTTATGTGTAGGTATAAATCGAGCTTGTACCTACATAATAATCGTAGACGGTAGTTCGTACTTGGAAGTAGTCGTAGCAATCTACATCACCTGATATACGCCGACGACGATCGTTATTCACACGCATACGACCAAATAATTTTTTCGACACGCCGATAGTAATATATGATGGCCATATGGGCGATAATAACGCGGTCGATACACTACATAAAAAACGCTAATTTTTATATTGTATTATTTATACTATACAGTGGTCGTACGTGTGTAGAATGTTATTTTTATAGTCAATACAGTGTATACAGCTGTACAGATGGGTAAACAAGTACATCAAAATCAGTCATTGTCGGACGCATATATAATAACCGAAGTTGACACGACTACGTGGGTATAATAATATTATTATAAAGGGATGTTACTATGTTAGGGATGGATGGGTTCTCGAACACGAACAATCCGTACTTCGAAATAACTCGAACGGCTCGGAGACACCGAGTCACAGATTGAAATTAATACTCGAAAGACAAAAATCAAAACACAATAATTCTTAATAAAAACAGTTCGATATCGATACTATTATATAAGTGATATTGTGACCATTGAACCATTTGGTTCTTTAAGATTTTAGTATTTTACAGATACAATACATAATATCATTACATATACATTTTCATAGTATTAGAAATATTTTCTCGGTTTAAGAGGATATGAAATTTATAATTTTAGATTTTCCCTTCCTCCTTCTTAAAAGGTTACTTATAGATACCCGTGCTAACAACACAAAATAATATTTACTGAACTCAAATTTACATATTTCATTGTAAAGATAAACATAAGCAATAAATTGTTATAATTTATGAAATAAAAAAAATGTTTGATTACTTGGCGTAAAGGATAGGCTACTAAACATACAAAGCCCTCGTTTACAATTTTCCGAATTAAGCCATTATTGAAGTCTAGAGTCTAGACTTTTCTTCTCATACACCAAACACTGGTTTCGTATTTCATGTCACAGGATAAGCTACTAAACGTACAACATCCTCGTTATACAATTTTCCGAATTGATCAATGATCAATTACGTTAAGTCTAGACTTTTCTTCTCATACACTGGTTTCGTATTTCATGCCGACACATGTACTTACCACATTTTTCAAAAAATCAGGTATAGACGAAATATAGGTAAACGTTCTATTAGACTATTAGAGCTATCAATCAGTGTGCGAAAAAAGTGACCTTCCTCTCACCCCAATCATTAAAAATAAATATTATAATATGATATATATATATATAATATATTGGGTGTTTTGATTATTTTCGTAGTTCATCACAACTAGAGTATTATAAAATAACGAAAATAAAGTAATGTCATTGTATTGTGTATAGTGACTATATAGGATGGTTATAGGTATATTTTGTTCCATCATCGATAGTCTTCAATGATAAAAATATTCGAAATACATGGTTTTGAATTTTTAATAAATATTTCATTAATTATTACAAATTCACGAAAAAAATAAATATTTTTGACAAATCAATAACAATGTTTATTATGGGTGAATAACTATATTATAATTGATACAGTGTCGATTGTCGTCGACGATAACACTATTCCTGAGAAAAAAAAACATAGTTTCGCTAAAAACAGATGACGATAGCCGAAACTCAGTATCACTATTATTGTATTAGGTATTACAAATTATAATAAACAGATTTTCTAAAAAAAAAAAAAAGAAAACTTGATTTTGTCTTGAAATAGGTACTTTTTATTACGAATTATGTAAATTTATAAAATAATTTATATAATTTCTGTTTTTATTATTATTAATAAAACAAAATTGTTTTGTAAGCTATTGTTGTTTTTATTTCTTGGTTACTATTATAATATCTCATTTCAAGTACCTAAGAATAATTATATAAGGATGTTTTTTTGATCAATTTTTTTCATTTCTGGATCCAGATTATTTTTAATGACTGGTAATTTTTTACTATTGACCCACATTCCAGTATCACTCGCCTCTTTAGTTATCAATGTATCAATATATAATATAATATCAATATTCAACTAGATCTGATTTGTGACCAGAAATTATTCTAAAAGTTGAAAGTTTAAGCTTATTTTGCTACTTATAAAAAGTATATTCAGACAAAGAAAGAAATACACATAATACAACGGTAAAACCAGTACCTAAGTACATTCATCGAAATCGCTCTAAATTAAGAATATCGTTGACCATTTCAAATAATTTAAGTACCTGGATTAAACATACATTTTTTCATTTAATCTTGATATTTTCATTTTGTGCTTTCTTCTTTTTCTTCATTATTCTTTTGGCAACTTCACTTGAACATTTCTGTGTATTTGATGACATAATTAGGTATGTTATAAAAAAAAATTCACTTTGTACCAGATACTGGACTAATGTTATTATGTTAGTGCCGTTACTGGCAACTTTCAACTTTGTTTGTTGAATGTTTATCATTATTCATTAGTATCACCATTGGTTATAAAATAGTCTATTAATTATTATACCACGATTACCCGGTATCACGGTTGTAGATAATATCTATCTAAATATCTAATAGTGATGAGGACTCGACTCACTGTACCTATATCGAATATAAAATATAATATTTCTCTCACCGTCTAAAAACCAATTTTCTCCAGGTATACATGGGCGCCCATTGGGGAGGGAAAGATAGGGCACTTCCCCCCCCCCTCTGCACAAAAAATATTATGAACTTGTAACTCAATAAATATTACCATAATCTTATTATTATTTTTATTATCTTACTTTTGAGAATTTTTTTATTTTGACCCCCTCCCCCCTAGAATGTTACCTTTGGGAGCCCATGCATATTGTATACCTACTGATTTATCACTTACCTACCTAATATTATTGCTTATTTTGTATTTAAAATATGTATAACTGTATAAGTAAATAGTTATATCTATAACGATTAACGGTATGCTGTACATCTTGAACGACACCAATGTATGTAGCAATAAAATAGATGCTTTTTGATATTATGTCAAAATGTAAATAGTATAATTAGTAAATATATAATTATTATAAATATTAGAATGTTTATTTTAGGGGAGTTACTGAGAGGCGAGAGGTATTACTCCTTATACCACGGAAAAACTGTATAACATTACTATTTAATACATAAACTACGTGTGATTCGATAATATCATGAATTGTCGACCGAATGTACATCACGGTTGATAATAAAATAAAATAAAATAAATACAATAACTTACCTTTTCGTACGTCAATAGTCAAATAATGAGTACTGATAATAATCGTAAATTATCTTATTATAATATTATATTATAATATATCGTATGTCAATTTGTAATCTATTTTAGGTACTTTATCGTAATGTTACGTGTAGGAAAATTGTAGGTAGTTTTTAAAACTCGCTGTCGTGTGTCGTCTTCCAGTGTAGTAAGCGATTACGAGTATTACGACTTAAGTACCTATATGTATATATTTATTTTACGTTAAACGGTTTGGTTAAATTGTATTGATTCGGTCGTGTTTTTATGTTTTTTTGGTACGTAATAAAATTAACAGTTAACTGTCAATTGCTATTATGTCAAATTGTCCGAATGCAAAAGTATTAAAAATTTAGATATGTTTCAAAAAAATAAATGTGAGCGCTGCAAGAACAAGAAGACAAACAAATTTAGACCAATAAATTGAGCGTGATACGATAGTTTTACTTCTCTTTGTTATGTACTCTTATGGTAGTTATATCTCCTTGAAAATTTACGATAGGTACCCCCCTCCCCGGGAAAAAAGGTCTGAAATAAACACTGATTATTGTGTATCTATTATCAATCTGATATAAAAATATAATAATTAGTTGTAGGTACTTCAGTACTTGTACACTACAACTTTTACTTTTTACTGACAAGTAGCAGCTGCTGCTAATCTGCTATGACTGTATTGTAAATTGAATATATTAATATTTTAAAATGTTCATAATTCTGAATTCGCTTAAAAATTAAAGCATCGCAAAAAAACTAACGAAAGAACACAGATAATGTTTGATAGCCGGTCATTTCGTTCTAATATACTAACTAAACGCCTAAACACACAAAATTGGTGCTGAATGAAAATTTGCCACGTTATAATGTGTTTGCAAGACGGAGACAACACACGCGGGTGTCGGCACACTTAGAGTATAATTTTCATAAGAATTATTGTCGATTTCATAATTGTAAAATATTGAATAACATTTTAATATAAATTTCGGCTTCCGAATTCGATGCCATTTTTGTAATAATTTTCTTTAGAAGGATCCATTGAAATTTACCCTTTACAACCCTCCTCCCCTTTTTCGACCACCCGACACACCACACTATAGACCACGATTTAAAGATGATTTGAGATTATCGTGCTATAGAGTATAGACACGTAAATAATATGATATCGGTAATAGAATCTACTATCTGATTGCAAGGTCATCCATTGAATTCGGTCAATAGCACGGCTATAGACAATAGATAATATTATATCTCAAGTCGTGGTCAATAGTAACGATGCACGATTAATTCATTTTAATTGCATATTGATATTGACAGCGCCATCTACCGACAGCGTTTTGAACTTTTAAATTCTCACGCGAAGAACCACGACTCACGACAATCGCTCATTTTTACGAATAGATGTCGTTAATAAATACGTTTTTTTTCAATTTCTACATGTTTTACTACTATTTTTTCTCGTGATTACGTACCTACTGTGTATTTTTTTAGTTGTTCAAAGTTCAAACAGCAATCTAAAAAACGTACATATCTATTACACACATCTTTTTTGCAAACACGTTTAAATTTCAAATGTCGATAAAATTGGGGTATTTTTAAGAAAAGAATATCGATTTTAATTATTTTATTGTAATTCAAAAATATGTTTTTTTAGTTCGTAACTTCGAAAGGTATTGAATCTTTTCGCCGTTACGTAATAGGTACGTATATATTAAAATATATTTATATTTTTTACTATTATCAATCAAATGTTTTAAAAAATATTTAGATTAACGTTATGTACTTATGACGCGTGTTTGATACATAGTGTATCTCACGAACTTATTCATATCATTCTACGGTATTGACTTATAATTTTGTACGAAGTAGTAATGCAATTGTTCATTGATAAATTAATATTTAGTCAATGATAGATAATATTATATATGAAATAATGTTAGAGTATAAAAATAGCGTAAAATTGTATTAAACAAAAGTTGGACCTGGATGCTTGACTTAAGACTAGGTAACGATTTAATATACGTTACCAACAATATAATATTTTTTAAAGTTTTGAATATAATTTGGAAATAAAGTAGGTATCTACATAGACGATTCATACACAAGTAAATAAACATTATACACTTTTTATTCATTTACGAGAAACTAAAAATAAACTTTTTTTTAATAGATAGATGTATATTGATAATACTTAAATGTTCCATTAAGATTTAATAAGTAGTAAGTACTTAAAATAATTAATAAGAGATTTACGCAAGTTGTATAATTGTATTTATAATCAATGTTATAATATCAATTGCCAACTGGTAAAAAGCCAAGCAATCGAATACTTTATATTAACCACGTGTGATTTATTTTAAAATGTTCAATATAGTGTTAGATACTCGTTTTAATGAGTAGCTATTTATGTTGCGTGCGTTTAGTTTAGAACAAAAATTAGTTGATACCTACCTATAGTATTAAAAATACTTTGGAAATAAAATATTTGCATTGTATTTAATATTTAAGATACCACTGAGACAAAAAAAAAGTATTTATAATAATTTATAACATTGACTTTGATATGACGTTATGAGTTATGACTATGATTTATGAAGATCGTAGAAATTTAATCTATCTAATTTTTTAATTACCTACTATTTATATTTTATTTTTATATTAATGTTTAATAATTTAAATAAAATATATTTGTATTAATTATTTTTTTTTTTTTTTTATGACAATAGCATAATAAACATTAAAACATTTAACACAGCTGAAATAATTGAAAAAAGCAATAAAAAAAACAAAAAAAAAAGGCAAAAATAAATTGATTTATTTGGAATCAGAATGACTCAAAACGAATTTATGTATAAAAATTAGATTTCCATCTCATGTATAAAAAAAATAAACATACGCTTTAAAATCCGATCCCTACATATTATATTATTATGATATTAAGTTTTAATTTTTTAATACTTTATATAGGTACATCATAAATACCTAAAAAATGATTTTTTAAATGTACACACTAATTTTGTTAAAAAATGTGTTAATATTTTGGGATAGGTTTATTTTTAAATGGTCTTTTTAAAACAACGCTAATGATAAAAAATATATTTTTCATTATTGTTGTATAGGTTCTTTTACTTCGTTGAAGTACAGAATATTTTTTAAATGTTGAGTATAGCAAAATTGATTGATTTTACAATGATGCATATTTTTTTTGTTTCTGTCATTACTTTTTAAAACAATTAAAAAACTAAGATTTTCAACGACAGTATCTTTTCTAAAAGAAAACTCAAAAGTAAATCTAGTTGGTACTTAGGCGGTTCTAAAATAAAAATTTATCAGTACTTTTCTAATTAATCAAGAAAAAAAAACAAAACAAAATTAATTGCAAGTTTTTAATAAAATACATTTTGTTGATTTATTTTAATTCAAAAACTAATAATCATAAATATTCTTGAAATTTTCACCAAATGTTTATAAATATCATTTTTTATACGTGATATAATTTACAAAATAGTTTGATTGTTTTTGAGTAATTTAAAGAGACATTTTTTTAAAATATCGATAAAAAAGTGTAATTTATTATGGAAATGTAAATCTAGGTACATTCAACATCTATTGTACTGCAGATTGTAGAGTAGTTGTATTTGTTGTACCTGTTGTCAGTGATGTGACTGGTGTAAGTATAAAAATGTTTACACCCAATTCAAAAAAAAATTAAAGGACCCTCCTCCTTTTCGAAATAAATGTTAGTTATTAGTTAGTTTAAAACAGTTTATATTTGACTTTACGAGCTTTTAAACTTGTAGTTGTCAATAATGTGAGTTATGTTCATAAGTTCTGATTCTCTTATTGTTATTTTTTTTTTTAAATCCCAACACACATATTTTTTGTTAATGACAAAAAAAAACAGTATTCAGATTCAGAATAAAAGCTCCCTAGACTTAGGATCTTAACGTAGTTGCATTCTCTGCATTCCTGCATGTATTTACACCATTGCCTCATTTAAAGGTATTAAATAATAAATATTAGTCAATTCTTAAGTTAAAAGTTGTGTTGTTGTATCTTGTAATAACTAATAAGTGTATGCCTAGTAATTATATAGTAAATGGTAAATCGTAAATGAATATAAGTGCGTGTGAATGTGAACGTAGGTACTATAGAGTATAGACTGCATAGTAACCACTAGCCAGTAAACTGTAGAAAAAATAGAGAATCGCTTTCGCATGAGCCATGTCAATTAAGCGCTATACGAATATTAATGATTTTGTTTTTTTTTTTGTAGTAATAGGAATTTTGCCATTAATATAGTGCTCCGATAAAATTTCTGAAAACTTAGTTAATTTTACTTAAATAACATTTTTTTTTTTATACTTTTAAATTATTTTTTTTTAGTTCAATCAACTTTTAAAGGGTTAGATTGAAATTAAAAAGGTATAAAAAATTCATTTTCTAACATACGTCATACGAAGAATTCAATTATGTTATCAGAAGTTTCCAAATACCAAGGTAGTTGATACTCGGTACTCGGTAAAATTGGCATAAACAGATAGTAGGTACCTAGACCTATTTTTGACAGAAACTAGAAAGCAGGCGGTTAGGTTAGACTTGTATATTATGGAACATGATTAAAATATTACGTATTGTTGTATTATAGGTTAATATTTGAACTTTAACCTTTAAGCAAGTATAATCAAATATTTTAATTACAGTATATATTATTATGTAATTATTAATAAATATAATTTAGATTCCATCATAAATTAAAAAAAAAATATATCTATATAAATTGTTTGTCACGTTGAATATTTGATATATGTATTATGTATAGACTTATAAATATTAAATTATCGTCTGTATTTAACAATAATATATTTATAGTCTTATATAGATGTAATGATATACTATAATAATTTAAACATTTTAAACACACACACACATATTATATATATTAATATATTATAATACTTTATAATATTATATTATTATTTAGGACTTAGGTATCCAATTAAATATTAATCATAAAATATACCTAGAACCTACCAAATGCATGCAACTTTAATTATCTTTATATTACATACCTAAGTACTATAAATTATAAACTTATTAGGGATATGACGTGTAGTATTATTATATTTATATACATTTATCAAATTTAAGTCTATTGTAGCTTACAGCTCCTATGAAAAATGGATACAATGCATTTATGTAAAAATAAAAGTGTAGCTACAGAATAAAAAGTTAACCCATTTATTATTATAAAAATTTACAGTTACAATAGACATCAAGTAATATTTTATACGATATAATAAATAAAAATGACGACGTAGTATGAAAAAAAAAATATAAATCTTAATAACAATATCTAACTATACTCATACAATAATTATTTAACAATTCAGTAGAGTTTTAAAGTTGAAAGTACATATTTATTGACATATTGCTCATAGGCAATAGCTATATACATAGGCGAGGCCGTCGCCGACATTTCTCTCCGTTATACGCCTATACACTATATATACAGACGTACAGACCGTACAGTATAGGTCCTATCTAACCTGACACCTATCGTAAATATTGTAACCGTGAGTAGGTTTGGTGCTGAATTTAAAATTGTAATTAGGTTTAGGTAGGTCGTTGGTACCTAAGTATCTATACAATACCTATATTGTGATCATCGAGTGTTCGAGTTTATCGTTAAATCTTAAATATGTTTGTTGTCTTAAATATTTAAATTATAATAAGAGGTACCAAACTTAACCTTGGGAGTGGGGGGGAGGCATGTCACAAATTATAATTTATCATTATACAGGTGTATTTTCGTATAACACGGTTAAAACTTGCAATAAGCGTGAGTCACGATTCCCGAATAAATTAATAATATATTATACACTAGCACAAGCTTCAAGCGACGTTTAATGACACACGATACACAGACATTTAGACAATATTATATCGTGTAAAGTACCAAGTTTGTAGCGTATTTTAACTATTTTAATGTAATCCGGCACGGTATTTAGGGATCGTGATGAATCCGCAATGATGTAAATTCTAAATATATTGTTTTATGTTTATACTGTTATCACGATATAGGCAGTGTTTGGCTAGCGCCACCTGTGGACGTCGCTGCCACCAATGTATTGTTATTGTTTCACTGATAAAGAACAATTTTATTATTCACAGCAGCCAGCAGGT
This sequence comes from Aphis gossypii, assembly GCF_020184175.1. Lineage (NCBI taxonomy): Eukaryota > Metazoa > Arthropoda > Insecta > Hemiptera > Aphididae > Aphis > Aphis gossypii. Next base: position 11,093,642 of record NC_065532.1, on the reverse strand, counting down.
TATAACGGCAGACGATACGGAATGGACTTCCCCGTCTAACAACTGTGATAACGTATTGATCTATAGTCTGTACTCCGTAGTGTATGCATTCGTATTAATTGTAATTTGTATGCACGTCATCGTATCGTAGATTCGAATATGATACTTTGGCGGTGGCGATTGTCGGATGGGCTTTTGCGAGGAGTCTCGTGCGATTTGGCCGTTTAAAGAATTCGCGTTCCGCTAAATAGCTTGCGAAAACAAAACATTTATTATTATTTTTTACTCTGTGGGACGACCGATAGTGCGATAGACGATAGTAGGTACTAATGTACTATTTAGTATTTACCTATAATATTATTATGTGGAGGTGGCACAAATAATAATAATAATAATATAATAATAATAATAAATAATATAATTTATTCTGGTGCGCCTTTCAAATTCAAAATTCAAATCGCGTTTTTGATTGTATCGTTTGGCGTACACCATACTTATTAAAAGAAAAAAATAAACAACAAAAAAATGTGAACTTTGCTGCTATGTTGTCTATAGTCGTGAACACATTTCACTGGATATTTTTAGCTCCCAGATATTCATCTATGTATTGTGTAAGTGATGAATGTTTTTACAATTCTTACACTGGCCAGTGTAATCAATGTTTTTAATTTTCGTCCAGTTAATGATGACTGATGGATATTGATCAATCTGTGAATGGGTGGTTTGAAAGGATAAGCTTGATACAGAGGAAAGCTGATCACTATAAGCTTCATCAAGATATTCTTTCGTGAGTATTACCTAAGTTCATGTTTTTATTTGAATGCATATTTATTATTGACTATATTTAAGAAAACTGACAAGTAAAATTATATTTCAGATTATTATCGGATAATAAAGACAGTTTTGATTTCTATATTAAATCAAAGGGAATTATTATTAGTGCACATTCTTGCATATTACGCTGCCGCTGTCCACAATTTTATCATGAAGTTATTAAAAAAGTCGATGTTGCTAGTTTGCCAGTATATTTATTAGAACGAATTTCAGATTTTATCAAGTAAGTGGTAAATTATTATTTATTATAGCATAACATAGGTACATCAGTTAATTTGATGCTATAAATTACTGGTAGTTGAATTGTTCTATTTTTTTTTTAAGACCATCAAACTAGTTATTTCTCATAACATACAATCAATAAATAATTGTATGTTATAATAGTTATAAGTATAAACTATCATTTAAAATAATTAACAAATGTAGGTAACTGTAATTTTGTTGTGTTATCATTTATTACATGCAAGTTGTCATGGTGACTAAGATAAAACTTAACTTTCACTTGGCTCATCTTCACTGAAGCACATAGTCGTAGTTCTCATTAGAAACAATTAACTTACACCTGTTGATTTCTTGTAATGTATTTCTTTTTACTCTGATGTTCATGTTTTATTTAATCATCACTCTCTCTTCCAAAAATGTTTGTTTTATAATCCAGAAATTAGCATTTTCAAAGTTCTATCTAAAGGTAATGATCATATGTGATATACATATATTACTAAAATATGGTAGGAAACTAAATAAGCCGTAAGTAATACATTACATTTTTATTTAATCTTCATATATAAAATCTTTTTTTATTTATTTTTAGAAAATCAAAACATATTTATTTTATTTGTTATCTATTAAAATACTAAATTTCACTGTTTGCACAAATAAAAACATTTTGGTTAATGTCCTATTTAAAAGCAAATATTTAGGTTCAAATAACTTAAATAGTATAATTTAAATAACGAAATTAAGTTTATGAAAATAAGCAATTTTTTAGATTATTATCGAATAATATTACAATTGTGTAGGCGCATCATAGGTGTGGTAATACATTTTTGCCTGTGATTAGACATATATTGTGAAACATGAGCAATCAGATTTTTTTTAAATTGTGTCAATTACAATTAATTTTTATTTGAATAACTTATAATTTATTTTATTTTTTTGATTTATTGAAGTTTTTCCATTACCAAGTAATGTATTAGTATTCCAAAGTTGGTTATTAATTAATTAATAATTAATATTATTTAAGTTATTCATTTCTTATCAAAAAATATGAATTAGAGGATCTGTATCGAGATCTGTATCTACTTAATGTATACACTATACACTAGTATACAGTTTACATGTTTATATTTACAGATGAAAATATTTTCTATGCTCAAATAAACTATTTATTTAAGATTTAAATAGGTACTGGGTATTTTTCAAACAAATTGATAAATTGATGATTTAAATAGGTAAACTTAAAGTTTTATAAAATTGAACTAATTTTTTTAAAACTGACGCAAACTCAAACTTGAAATTTATTCAAATCTATTAATTTTGTCAAACTTTAAAAAATTTAACCATTACAGATTTTAAAATATAGTAGTAATGAAATTATGTCTGTAATTTAGTTTAAAAAAAATGTATTTATCTGCTGTCACATAGTACACAAACTATTCCAACAGTTTGAGATATTTAATTTCAAAATTATCTTTTTTTAAATTGTTCAAATTATTTTAACTTTGAAAGTTAGAAAAGTTCTTTAAAAAATCCATATCAGATAATAAAATAAATAGTTTATATAGCTTAGAATTTTTAATAGTTAGTATATACATTCATATGCGTGTTTATTATTGAACTTTTATGTAAAACCTAAATATTTCTGAAAGTAAAAGTCTATCTAAATTTGATATAAAAACAATTAAATATTGTTAAATAGATTTAATTGAGATATAAATTAATTTTCAAAGAAATATTTTGTTAATTTATAAATTGAAAGTTATATTATTGATTCATAATCAATTATTTCAGAATTCTACCTAAAATCAAGAATTAATCTCATCTCAAAAGGGTGCAAGCGATATTTATATAGAATGTTAAACACCTATTTTAAATACCTAGGTAAGATATAGGCTGTATAAATATCACATTTGTGAAAATATCGCATGTACCCCTTTGCATGATTTTGTACATTGACTTGTTACCTTTAAATGATAAGTTGTTCTTACTCATAAAAATTAATTAATTTTATTATTTCACATATTCTAAATTAATAATGGAATTTGATATATGATACCTTGGATTTCCTTTTAAATTAACTTTGGTTTTATTATCTAGTTACCTATTACTAACATAAATATAAGCAATGTATTGGTATGGTAGACTTTACAATTAATTTAATTTTATAATATTTCATTTATACAAATGTATATTTTAACTTTGTAAAGTTACATTTAATTAAAACTAATAAAACGGGTTTGGTACATAATCAAATAAGTTAATGTATTTTCATTACAAATACAGTTTTCTTAAAACGTTTAAAAATGTTAAAAATGAATGAATATGTGTATATATAAAATTGAATACTCATCATCGTATATACTACGATCTTCTAGATATAATAATAATTATTATTTACTTATGGTTGAGGACAATGGGTTAGCAAATCACACCTTTTAAAGAATTAAATATTTACATACAATTTGCTTTTCATGGTTATCATTTGTTTTTAGACTAAATGTTTATACTACATATTTATCCAAGACTGAGTATTTAATTATTTATTTTGTAGGTGTGTTTATTCTGAGAACAATGTTACTGTACTAGAAAAAAAATTGATTAAATCAATTAATGTTGATCATTTGAAAATAAAAAAACGTCCATCCATTGATTTATATGAGCCTAAAAGGATCTCATGCGATATTAATCCATTATACTATTCACTAGCACAATATGATGACCTTTCTTCAAGTGAGTTCAGTGATTTTGAACAATGTGCATATGACGACATAGAATCAGTCATTTTAAACCAGGTGAATATTAGAAATTCTTCATTTAACAGCATGGACATTAAATCAAATAATTCAGTGGAATCTAGCCAAGCTAAGTCTCAATCAAGTAGCTCTCGTAAAGAGTCAAATGTGTTATCTAATAAAGACACTTTTATAGATACTAATTCTGCATTAAATTTTAAATTTGATGGATCAGATATTGACAACAAAGTTCGAATAGTAAATAATCTTAGCCATGAAATAGAACATGATCTTATAAAAAAAACAAATGATGACATAAATAGTTTTTCAAATCTAGAACTTGCGATTGGATGCACCAGTACATTAGATTCATCAATTCCTGATCAAATTCCTGATTCAAATAATAAAAGAAATCAACCAGCTATTGGAATTGTAAAGAGTAATACCGATGTCTGTAATCCTGATTTATCAAGGGTTGATAGTAAGATTATAAATAATGAAAATAATTTACTCAATGATAAAACAAATAAAATGATTCAAGAAACTGATGATGATTTAGATGTTATATTGCCTAACAATTTTGAAACTTTTACTGTAATTAAAAAAAGTAATGAAAATGGAGATATTTTTTCTAAATTTAATCATTTTGAAGATAGTGTTAATAAAAGTAATCAAGATCCATTAAAGAGTGAATCAATTAATTTTCAAACATTCACTGTAATAAATGAAAATATAATAATTGATGATGACAATGAATTTCAAAAAGACATTGTTGTCAATAGTGAATCTTTTGAACCTGAAACTTCAAATGATTATAAAACATTTACTATTGTTAATGGTATAAGTAGATCTCCTTTTCATACAGAACAACTAAGTAGTTCATCTAATTCACCTCTATCAAACAGTAAAATATTTGTAAATAATAATGACATTGATTTAGATGTATTACCATCAACTGATATATTATCTCAATTTGATACAATTACATTATTACCACAGTCAAATAATAGCAACGAGGAAGATAATGTGTCAATAACTTTAAATACTGATAAAAAAGAGATTAATATGTCTAATTTTAATAATGATACAACAGAGAAAGAAACATGTGGAAATAACGAGTCCTATAATCAAGTTGATTTAAAAGCTGAGAAAAGTATTAGAAATGATGTAATTAGTTGTTCAAATAATGTTGATAGTATTGTAACATCAACTGAAAGTATTATATGTACTGATACAAAACAATGTAGTGATGTTATACCTAATACAATATGTACAGCTAATGATAATGCTATATTCAATTTTGTTTCTGAAAATAACAGTAGTCAAAATAATTCAAATAACCAACATATAGAAAAGCTGAAAAGTTCTGTTGAGTCTGATAGTACTCTTAGTTTACATCTTGATATTTTAGAGAATACTAAAGGAATGAATTCTCCTGATTCTTTAAATGAAGATGAAGTTTTTGGTCTGGAAGAAAAGCCTATTGTTTCTAATAAGCTAGAATTTGTACCTTTAGAAGCAACACCAATAAAAGATAATAGAAGTCCGCGTTTATCTAGAAAGTATATGGAATGTTCACCTGTTATATCAGCTAATGCTTATATTCCTGATCTTGATGTGGACAAATCATCTGTCACTGAAGAAAATAGTGAAAGAAAGAACTCAAGCTCATTTTTTATTGATTTTAATCAAGGTAAACCAAAAAATAAACCTAAACGTTTTGAAAATCTCACAAAGTCTTTAGATTCTAGTACAATTGCTAATAGCAAAGAAAAAATATTCTCTATGTTTATTGATTTTAACGAAGATTCTGAATCCAGTGAATCATCATCTAAAGGTATTAAACATCGTAAACCTCAAACACTTGCAGATCGGTTTGTTCGAATGCATAGTGAAGAGGCTTGTACCAAAACTAATGATTGTGAAAATACAGTAACTCCTCCTCCAAGTCGAATGACATCAACTGTAGATAATTCTTCTGCTGACATATCTGAATCATGTAAGAAACAAAGTGTATTCATGTTTATTGAAAATGATTCACCTACCCCTGTCAAACGAAGATCATTACCTCAGAGCTCTAGACTGAAGTCTCAAAGAAATTCTTGGAATGTTGACAGTACAGTTGTTCATAAAACTCATCATAGAACTCATAGTGTAAATTTATCAGAAGACAGTCACATGGATGCCAGAATGACTCAGAGTCATATAGAAACAGGATCAAAAGACTTCAATAAACCTTCAGATTCATTTGATACTTTAGAATGTAATGTAACAATCACTGTAAATGGTGCAAAAGATAGTGGAATTGGTTTAGTTGATTCTTTTGTCCGACTATCTGACATGGATAAAACACCTTCTCAAGAAATTATTAATAGTTTAAATAAGAGTGAGTCAAAATCTGAATCATTGAGACGTGATTTAAAAAATACAGAGTTAGGTAGATGTTTAAAACGAATGTTTCCATACTTAAAAAATATTGAAGTAGAACGTATATTACTCTCTAAACCACCTCACACCCTTGACAACAGAGAAGAAATTAAATCTGGTCTTGGACAAGATTTACTTCGTATGTTTATAGAAGAAATTGGTGCTGATACAACAATTGATGTTAATGGAAGGCGAATTAAAGCCCATAAATGTGTGTTAACTTCAAGATGCCAATATTTTGCTGCCATGTTCAGTGGTGGATGGGTACAGAGTGCTGGAAATGTGTTATATTTGAAAGGGTAAAAAAAAATCAGTTTGATTTTATTCTTATACTTACATGCATTTTTTTAAATTTTAGCTTTTCTTATAATACCGTCCATTTAACATTACGATACATCTATAGTGGGGAGTGTGATTTCTCAGAGATAAAAAATGTGGCTGAATTATCCAAATTGGCTGATATGTTGTGTCTTGAAGGATTAAAAGATAACATCATGTTGTACTTAGCAGCAGAATACTGTCATTTTTTTAAAGAGGTTAATATTGTGCTAATTAGTAGTTTTTGATGTTAATCTTTAATTTATAAATAATATTATTAGGTTTGCGAGCGTTGTACTATTGGTATTCTCGAGTGCTTAACATTAAGTGTTGCTTATGGACTTGATGATCTTTATTTATCTTGTATAGTATGGATTAATGACAATTTTTCTGTGGTTTGGCCAACACACCATTTTGTTTCACTGCCACAGGATTTAAAAGTCAAGTGTTTCAGACATAAAGTTGCCCATGTTGATGTAATATATTTATATTATTTAATTTGGTCAACAGAAATGTAATTCTCGACTACTAATTCAAATCATCTCTAAATTTATAATTTTAATTAAATATATGTTTTTGTTGACCATAATATAACAATTATATTGTATTGTATTTAACATATTATTTTTTTTAATCCATAGGATCTAAATGATGTATTAAGTGTAACAGAAGGCTGTGAAAAGATAAAAAAATCTTTACCAAATGATGAATGGACTAAAGAAATAATAAATTTAACCACCGACCTTTCAAATAGTGTAATAAAATACTTGGCAAAACATTTTTATTCTACCATAACTTCAAAATAGTAAGTCAGCATAATAAACCATAAATGTAGAAATAAGTTAATAAGTATAAATTTTATAATTTAAATATGTATTTCTTGATAGTTTCAAACAAATGCTTGAAAATGAAAACTTATTTGCCGATAGCTTTGCTACACATTTGTTAGCATCTTGTAATTGTGCAAATAGAAATCAAATACGACAAGCTTATGATCATTTGAACAAATCATCGTCAAATAATTTTTGGGTAAAATTAAAAGTTTTAATAATTTTGAAAAATAAACTTAGTTACATCAAATTTAAAAAAAAAAGTGCCAAAATGCAAAAGTTTTGTTAGAATACTTTTGATTGTTTTATGTACATTTGTCTATAAAAAATTAATAAATAATGTATGAATATTTTTATACATATACTATAAGAGTAACCTCGGGTCGCGAATGATTTTTTTTGGTTTTGCCAAATTACAATCATCAATTAAGTAAACATTTCTAGTTTGTTTTAGTTTCAGACAATCGACCACGACTAGAAAATTACTATATTATTTTCTTATCTTAGCAATATGAAAGCTAGGCAGTTTTTAGAATAATAAAATTATGCTTTTGAGAGAACAGTGTTTAACACATTTTAGCCATACTTATTGTCACTACTTGAGGTTACTCTTATTTGATGTAGAGTCTATATATGTGTACTTCTTATAAAATACTGTTATCATATTGTTAGTGTAATAAAATATATAGTCGAGAATAGTATTGGTCTTAAAATTAAATTTTATTGTTCTTGCTCTAAAGTAAATAATTAATTTAACTTTGGTCTTTGATATTTAAGTATAAAGTAAACCAAGTAGTTAAATTATTCACAAATTTATTATTTTGATATGTTAAAAGAGATAATAATTAGTAATAATATGTAAAAATATTAGTTATCAACCATTAAAAATTGTCTAAGTTATTTTCTATAGCTAATAATTAATCAATAATAAAATATATATTTTTAATATTGTTTGTTATACATTTTTAGCATACACAAGGAGACATTTTAGTGAATGCTATTATGGAGTTAATAGTTAAAGGTTTAGCTTCTGACTTCAAAAATGGTAGAGAAAGACAAGCAATGGGTAGTCTTCCAAATGATTATCGTATGTCTGAGGCTCTTGCTAAAAAGATCTCGTTTGAGCTGGGCTTACCTGGATTAGAATTAGCAGCAAATGGAACTCTTATAACATCAAGCCCTGTTAAAAAAATGACAATTAGTACTAGAGCGTTAAATAAAACACAGGAGAATAAAATTAAACTAAAAACTGCAGTTGAAAATATTCCATTAACAAAAGTTAAAACTCCAGGAAAATTTGCAGAGGTATTAAAAAAAAAAAAATTCTGTATTACATATTTTATTAAATTATATCTATATAACATTTATAATAATAAAAAAAATTATTTCAGGTAAAATCCCGGTATATGGAACCAAAACCACAACTGGCTACACCTACACCTCCAAAAGTCTTGTTGTCTGTTCATAAAGATTTACCTCGTGGTCGTCGTAATATGTCATCGTCGACATCTCTGATTTCATCACCTAGTGTTAGAAGCACTATGGCAAGTTCCAGGTTGTCTACTAATAGAATAGATAGTGGCTTGAAAACTAAAACATCATCTGAATTATCTCTATCTACTCCTAAAACAAAATCTAGGACTATGTTGCCAAAAACTGATCCTCTACCATCCAACAATCGTGCATCATCAATTGCAATAAAACAAACACCCAAAACTAATAGAAAACCTATACAGAATAATGTAAGTATTAACAAAACATCTAATGAGAAAATAACAAATGGAGTAAAAAGACAAACTATTATACCAAAAACTAAAATGTTGCCAAATGGACATCCCACTATAGGTTCTAGATCAGGTACATTTTGTAAAGATGAACCTACTGTTATACACAGTAAAGATATAACTAGTTGATTCAGTGTTATCAATCAATTCAATTAGTATATATATATAAAAAAAAATGATGGTTCATATGGTACTTGTGTTTTTTTTAAATTTTACTAGAAATAGAAATGTTTAATTCCAATATTGTAATATTTTTTATTTTAAATTGTAGTATTATATCACGACCAAAATATATGTCCAATTACTTACAAACTGTACAAAATTAATTATTGAATGAGATTATTTGTAATATCATATTGTGCTTATTGTTTACTTCTTTTTTTTTTGCACATTATAATAATTATTGTTTAGATATGTTAAATATTGTACAAATTTATTATTCATAAAAATATTATTTTTCATTTTTCTCAAGTGAACAATGTTTACTGTCCAATATTGTTCAATATATAATATAAACAGTTTAATAGATAATAGTTATAATACCGTCTAACTATTTTTTATACCTTAAATATGATACCAATGTATTAATGGTAAACTTATATTAACCTTATGGGTATAATAATATAAAGATTTTAAATGTAATTAGTTGTAAAAACTATTTTGCACACACACACATATATATATATATATAGATATATTATTTTTTCTTGTTAATTTATTTTTTTTTTGTTATGAAATGTTTTAACAATTTTATATTTAATTAATAAAATCCTAAATCTTTAAGCTGTCCTTCTATATTTTTAACTAAAAAAATTGCAATATTTTAAAATGGTACTTTTATTTTATTATTATGTGAACTAGTCATTGTGCCATTTATGATTAAAATTCTTAAATTTTTTATTTAGCATATACTATATTATTTATTTTTATATTTAAAAGTTATTTAAGCACAGTTCCGTATTTATTAGTACACTTATTTTTGTTTGTAATTTATTAATAATTCTTTTGTAAATATTTTAATTTTAATTTATCCTGCGCTTTGTCCGTCCAAATTCCAAAGATAGTAAATAATTGTTATTTTATATGAACTAGTAGCTGTTTTTATGAGGATGATTTTTAAATATTATTCAACAAATGTGCAATCAAAAAAAAAAAAAAAAAATGTGCAATCTCATCATTGAAAGTGTTTATTGATTTTATTTTTGTGACTTCCATAAATTATTTCGTTTTTAATCTCAAATATAAGGATATTATCATATTATGTTCAAATAATTAAAATATTTTATGTATGATTTATCTTTGTATTTTGCTTTAATTGTACTTTAATTTAAAACATACACACCTTTATATATATATTTATTTTAGCTTTTGTTTATACATAATGTACAGTATATTCAGTTACTATAAAAACTATTATTAATGATTTATTTTGATTATTAATAATATGATATCAATCCTATTTAGTTGATCAAATCATTGTAGATTATGTGATAATAATAGAATCAACCATTTAAAATTAAGCTCTCTATTTTGTTCAAATATAGGTATTGAATATTTAAGCTTTTGTGTAATATTAAGTTTTTTGTAATGTTACTGTTATTATTTACAACTATCCCTATTATTGTTACCTATTATTTAGGTGTAAAATTGTTTTGAAGTCCAATATTTGCTTTTTGTAATATGTTAAGCTCAATAAATATAATTATAAATATTAAGCAAATAAATTTATTCGTATGTATGTTTTAAATATTTTACTTATTATTTATTTCAACTTAACTTAAAATAATTACTAAAAATACCTTACAGAACTATATTTAAGAGTGTTAATACTATTCTAACATAAAGGAGTATAGTTTGAGCGAGTATTTAACTTTGATAAGATACTTGAGGAATGTACCAGATTTTACTCAAGTTAATTAGCTTACGTTTTCCATCGAGTAATCAGCTGTTTTATTGGAAAAAATCAGTAAATAAATTATGAATGTCTTGATATCTAATATTTCTCCAATATTTAGATTTGTTTTCTATACATGATGTAAATACTTAATAAACTAACTTTGTCAACAATACAACTTTGCAATTTATGTATATGGGAAGATTAAAATACATAATTAAACAAATATTTAAGAAATTTTGTATTTTCAAGAAATTCTAAATACTTGTTAAATTCTCAAGTATCCAGATATTGTCCTACAGGTACATTTATTCTAACTTGATTTGGTGACTGATAGAAAATAATACTTTTTTTAAATCAGTATTTTACGTAATTTAAAATAATAAGTTACAATATTACCAGTTATCATATTTATACAATAATTAATATGTATATTGTATAATATATTGTTAGTGGAATACCTATAATTTGTTAGAATAAAATGTTTTATGCAAACATTAGTAGGTTTCAAAAATTGAATTTAATACTTAATGAATGGATTCATTTTCTTCCATATAAACAGTATACAGACATAGGAACTAAATTTAATCAAAAAAGATATAAGCTTCATAAGAATCTTCAATTATGTTTTAAATTATATTTTGTAGATAAATTGAAAATATCTTAAACTTTAAGTTTTTAAATAAATGTTTATAAATTACAACTAAGATTTGGGACTTCATCTGTTTGACTTCTAACAATGTGTTATACTTTATATTTTTTAAAAGCATATTTGACAAATTTTAGTATTTTTAATAACTTGATATCAACTATAGTATTTTCAAATTTTAAAACCCTATCTGGGTAACACAAATTGCAATTAAGATTACACAGTTATACTCCACACCAAAATAACCCAACTAACCTATCTTAGATAGTTATACCTAATATAGACAGTCTACATAGTACATTTTATCTACATCGTTAAATTATTAGAAAACTCATAATAAAATATTTATTAAACATTAAGTAACTTTTTTTTTATTCTGGGGGGATTTGAACACGAAAACCACCCCCATAAATATGCCACTGGTTTATCATCCAGGTGAATATTCTAAATAAAAATAGTGCAAAGTCCCAAACTTTATTTATAGACATATAGTCCAAATATTTTATTGTGTCGTAATATCTTAGTGTTGGCTTTTAAAATTTATCAATCTCTTAAATTTAATTAATAACATATTTTCTCATGTTTTAGCATTGGATACATATACAGAATTATTTATGTAGTACCTATTATTTAATTATGTGAAAAGCAAACAATTTATATTTATTATTATTACAATTAGGTACTTATGAATAAACAGCAGTTTATCCAATAATATTATAGTAACACTATATACATTTTACTTTGATCTGTATCTGTAAGTAAATCACATAGCCAATACTTAAATAATCTTATAAAAAAAAAAATAATAATTATAATTAAATTGTCAAGTTGTGATTGAATTAATACAGATATTTGATTATTAAGTATTTAACAACTTTAGTTTTTATTTTCAATTATATAGATGAGTGTTGTTTTATGTAATTTCTGTATTTATTCAATTACTGTTATTAGCTCGTTAAAGCTTACCTCAAAGCTTACAAAGGTCACTTCCACAATAAAAAAAAGTCGAACCTACCTTTTAAACACTATTAAAATTTATTTTTAAAGAGTTTGTAGTATTAAATAATACATACATTATAAACCAGATCATTTATTATCATCACCATAAAACTATAGATAGCAACAAGACATAAAATATTGTCCTTCTAGTTCAGATACACAGTTTCACATTTTAAATCACAACAGCGCACGCTAATGACAATAATGTCCTCCCTATTGATACAATTTTCATTGTTGTCAAACCTGTTTATTTATATCCAAAATAGGAATACTATTCATAAGAGTTGTTTATTCTAATTTATAACTTATAAACAAACATTTATCAATAAATTCATCATTGATATTCTATACTCTATGTATAATGAAAAACATGTTTACCTTAACATCTCACAATTAGTAAAATGACAAAAATATAGGTATAATGATGAAAATGTCTTTTATATTTTATTACACGTTAAAATATATAGAAATATATAATTATCCAACATTTATAATAAATACATCATATTAATAATAACAAAAATAAATTTTAATTAGTAATATTTAAAATTTTTTTAAAACAAAATTAACTATCAAATCAAATAAATTAATACTTTTTAAATAAAATGATATGGAATATGTAACCTAACAGTAGTTGAATATAATAAAATGATCAAAACAAAATTTAACATCAACTAATAATATTATTATCATTGGTTATTTCTAGAAATTGAGCACAAATATCCCTCCAGCATTCACCTTTTTGATTGAACACAAACTTGTAGTAATTTCCATCAGCACAAATTACTTTAAAAGTTCAAAAATTAAAATATGTTAATAAATTTGAAATGGAAATTTAAAAAAATTTAAAAATTATTACCTATGATGCAATTGTTTTCTGATCCAAATGCACAAACACATTGTGGTCCATTAGGCACTTGAAATTTGCAAAAGCTCCAACTAGAACTAAAGTATTTTGGTAAAAAATTAGAAGCTAAACTTGATTGCTTATTTAAACTTTGGTCTTCTAATGCAAATATATGAATGGTTCCATGATCACTAGCCACACACATCATAGTTGAATCTGCGTTGAAGTTAATACTAAAATGATGTTGTAAATAAATAGACAAAATAAAAATAAATAATACATATTTAGATAAAACTTCAGTTTTAAGTTTTGTGAAACCAAAGAAATAAATTACCAATAAATTTGAGCCGTATTAGTTCCTCTTCGAAATTCATATAACATATTTCCAGACTTTGTATCAAACACTCTTATTAGAGTCCCCTAAAAAAATGTTTTTATTTACTTTCATTAGTTTTATTGACAAATATTTATTTTTAATTAAAAAGTACTCTTTCAGATGCAGTAGCCAGTCTTGTACCCTGTAAATTAAGAGCTATACATCCTAAAAGGGTTTCATGTGCAGCAATATCCAGAGGAGGTTTATCTGTATCTGCTAGATCTACCAATTGAACATGTCCCATTTTTCGTCCAGGGAATGCTAATAATGAATTGTTGCTATTGGGACATAGCATACACAATCCTAAAAAATACAATTATTTAATTTGACAATTAGTTTTTAAAGATAACGAAGAGATGATTATCATATTATTAACCTTTTGGATTGGCATGAGTTTCAAACACATGAAGCTGCTGTGGAGTCTGCGTGAACGTGTATACTTTGATGACACCTTCAAGCACAACAACAATTCGATCTCTTCTTAGCCGCACACATAGAACATGCGTGTTGAACTCCAAAGTAATTACAGAATCTTTTTTCAGATCATCCCAGATAACAACTGTGGGCAAAACAACCTCACAAATGAAAACGTTGATGGGTTTAAATTTTGTGTTCAACTGAGGTCGTACCTCTGTTTGTGGGATATTTTGGTGATGTACCTCCACCAACCATAGCTAAATAGTTACACCGAAATAACATTTCGACAAAGGCAAGGCCACCATCTGGGAAGTCTTGCCGTACTTTTTCTTTTAAAGGATCACAGTTGTAAACTCTAAAGCCTTTGTCCATACCACAAGCAAAACATCCTGAAAACAATTATAATTAACAAGACTTAGATTTTGTGTGAAATAAATGCATGTATTCATTGGAGTGTGCAGACTGCATAGGAACTGAAGAACCTCTTGAAATCATTCAACTAATGTTTTAAAAGTTAAGCTCTTCACTTATTGTTACTAAATAAAATAAATTTTTTTAACATCAGATAAACTTGTGTTTTAAAGAAAGAGCCTAAATAGATAAAGAAATGGGTCTAATAAGGCTGTAACGTGTGACCATCTTAAATTCAGGTATGTTTATGTCATAAGTATCTACTACAAATAAGAAAGAAAATTTAATTAATACAACAGCAACATGTGGTGATCAAAATAATAAGTTATGTATATTAAGTGTCCCATATAATAAACTGAAACAAAAACAATAAAATATAAACATTTTTTTCAGTTGATACAAAATGTTTGTTAGTGAAGTTAAATAAATGAAGTACTATTTATTATGGGTTTAACTCCAGGCTTAAGTAGGTACATAGTTAAAACAATTAAAAAATATTTTATTATTATAATATAATACAATTTATTATTAAATTGGCGAGTGTTTTGGTACTTCTAGGTAATTACTTAGACTAGGTTACAAATTGGATTTTAAATGTTAAAATTATCTCCTTTTTTGTGAGTGTCACATCTGGATTATTGTGACTACCATAATATTAAAAATTAGGTTCCAAGACATCATTTAAAAATAATAATATTAAAGTATTTTGGGGGTTACCTTGGGTAAGTACCTACATACAATAAATGCTGTTGCAATATTATCTTATTGACTTAAAATTAACTTTTAATTAAATAATTTTAATAAGTACCGACAAATAACACAAATATTTTATAATACAAATAACTATTTTGAGGTCCAATTAATTTGCAACAAAAGCAAAATTATAGACATGATTATCTATCAGATAATTACCTGGTAATGAAATGAGATTGTTCTCACAAATCTATATACCTAGTAAGAAATGGCCGAAACCAGTTACTCAAGCTTATACATTTTTTAAAAATAATATTGACATTGAAACAGTATGAAAATAATGTTGAAAAAATTACTAGTAACAAGCAATTTTTAAGGACATTAGTTAGAATCGAACAAATTAATGGAACATATTATTGGTAGATATTAAAAGTCGTCTAATTGGAAGAAAAAAATGAATCGATTACCTTGATCTTGATTGAAGCCAGCAAATAATAGACGGTTGCCATGTGGATTACTTCTGCCGATGTTCATTATTTCAAATCGGTCGAATGGTGAAGATTTGTTCAACAGATATCCATGCGACAAACCGTGGATGGGTAGGATGCGTTTTCAAACGAACTCGTTAACCGTATCGGCGACCTATTGGCAGCATGATGAAACACCTTGGGCGCATGATAAATAAAATTTAACTACCTAAGCATTTAACGTTTCCTTTGTGGTATAAAATAAAAGAAACAAAATCTACATAAAATATCGTAGGTACCGTTAACAGGTACGGAAATATTTTATAAAAATAGCGGAAAAACAATAAATACGTGTTTACAGAACGAAATCGTGGCGGCAAAATTCGTAAGTTCGGTAGAGGTGGAAAAAAACTTATAAAAATAATAATTTAAAACGCGAACAAAAACAATAACAACAAACAACAACGAAAGCAACTCGTTTAGAAGACGACGACGACGACGGCGATTGGGATAAATAAAATTATAAATAATCGGAACGTCATAATACAGATAATGAAATATATCTGTATAATATCTATATAGGTATTATATTATTCTGATTTCTCACACGTCGCTTATCTCCGGACCGTTATCAACTGTCGTGAGTTGGTACCGCCGCAACATCAGCTGCAGCTGCAGGCTGAACGTGCGACCGTCAGTGATATGAATTTATTGTCGTCGCAGCTGCTTACTCCTCGTTTTTGCCCCTCGCCCGTGGTTCTATTATCTATGTCAACTCTGACAAGTCCGCGATTTTCCCCTTTTGTGTTACACGCGCCATTGATATTATTATTATTATTATTATTATTCCCAAACTGCCGGTGATTGCCGCCGCCGGTCTGATTTGCCGGCTTGCGATTTCCGAACGCTAGTAAAGTTGCCGCCAGTCTGTGTGTACTGTGTGTTGATTACCGCAGTCGGCAGTCGTCAGTCAGTGCGGTAGCATCGTTGACTGCGCTCGTTCCTCGCTCGTTGTCGTGGTCGCCCGTCAGTGTGCGCCCGTTGCACCAGCCCTTGATTTTTGATGGTCTATGTTTAAACGTTCATTGTTTTTACTGTATCTACGTCCGTAACGGTTTTTTTTTTTTTTTTTTTGAAAATCGTTCCAGCGTCTGTCCCGCAGCTGACTCACTCACCACATTAATTATAATAATTACAAAACAACGACAATATTATTGTTATGTCTTTGCGATGATGTCCGGTCACCCGTTTTCCGAACACCACTCACTGCCGTCGAGTTATTGACCCATCAACATATGCTATTGGCCGCCGCTTGCTCGTCATCGGTTACGAAATCGGAAATAGATTCCCGTGGGCTATTATAAACCACCACCAATCATCCGGCTACATATCCATCCGCATTGAAGTCAAGACCGTATCCGTCATTGTTACTGTATAGAGAAGCGATTATATCCCGCAGGAGGTTCGTATTATTATATTATGCAATTATTATGGAATAAGTTACGATAGTATAATGTCATAATAATCCTTTGTTACTTTATTTTAATAAATATAATTCTGAATATTATAATAATTATTGTGATTTGCGAGTTCAGTAGTATAGGTAACCCACCTATCCATTTATATTACCTACGCTGGACAATGAGTAGTAGGTAGCTGTTAAAATAGTTATTACGCGACTGCTGTGCTTTGTGTTTGAGAATTTTAATTAATGACAATATTTGCATAAAACGTCGACTTGTGTGAAATAGCGTGTTATAGCTGGCAGATAGGTACCCTCTATTCATATTTGTTTATTTATTTCAATTAACGCACATCGTAGTGGGTACCTACCCAGAATACTATGTGCCTATGTGTATACTTACTAACTAGGGTAGGTACCATTATCATAGTAATATAAAATATTTTTATAATAGGCATCACAAATCTATTTATCAAAGAATTGAACAAAAATAAATGGAGAAATATGTTTATTGAGGGTTGATAAGGAATAGGCTCCTACTCCAATCCTTAATTCATCCCTGATAGGTACATCTCTTCAAGTGATATGAGTTATTTATGTATGATCATGGTGTGTACCTATACACGATACAATACATATTGTACTAAAATATTACAGGTACGAGTTGTGATACAACGCGTTCCCTATAATACTATTGTCCATTTTTACGCACGACTCGCTCATATTTTTTACTATTGTCAAGGTCCGGGTGCGATTTTGGCTTTTAATTTTGGCACTGCCGTGCATCGTATTTTTATTGTGTTCACAATTCATAGCTGCGGGTTAGTGAATAGGTAGTGATATTAATAATATGACGATCATGATAATAATAATAATAATAATAATAGAAGAAATATGTGGTGGAGGGGAAAACTGTTTTTGAACTCGAGCCACGAACGTTTTTAAACATAGCTGCAGCTCGGAACGCCCTCGAAAACGATTGACAAACCCCACCCACCCTTCAGTAGGTCTGAATGTCCGAAATGTCCCGTCGGCAATAAATTGTCACGTACCATAGTCGTAAATGCATTTTGTTATTTAAAATATTATATAGGTAAAAAACATATATCTTTGGTTTTTTTTAAAAATCGTCTCCAAACCCACTAGTTGGACATGAACCTGTGGATGGTTAGGTATACTACATTATTACCCCGTCCTCTTTCTGTCAACAAGTTTTCAAGTCACCGGTTGATGATCTACTGATGGGAGTCTATTTTGCGGAGTGTAGTCAATTTGCACCAAAATTGACCCTAACTATTTATATTTGTAATTTGAATCAAATTGTTTAAACGGCGTTTGTAATGGTACTATAGAAAGAATAATCGTACAAGTTTCAATATTTGAGTGTAATATTTTGAGATATCAAAAGCAAAGGACATTGAATATTTTAAGTAGTTATTTCACTCACCTTATAAGTATTTACATTGTTTTATAGACCTATAGTACGTCAGTATTAACTTAAAGACTTATAATAATAATAATACATGACAAACGTATAATCTGATATATAATATTATAATTATTAGGTACATTATTTTAAGCAAATATATAATTTAGTATGTATTTTAAATTTTAATGCTACAAATAAAAAATCTTATTATTATAAAAAAGTTAGTCAGTCAAAAATAATAAAATAATAACAATAGTGTTTAATTATTATTGTAATTTGGGTCTGTCGAGTTTGATAACTATTCGATAGTGGCATCACTAATAGATACTCATTTTTGTGTAAATACAAACTCCCATTTCACGGAGTTCCGCCCGATTATGGCCCAAAGTGACCCTTTTCCCCACTTTATTCCTTTTTCGTTATCTGTATGGAAGCCCTTACAAAATAGTTAAGGAATAATGTCTTAGTGGTTATTCAAACTCAATAAGATATAACTACGTATTTTAATGTAAATAGAATATAGTTCATTTATACGGGCTAATAATATTTTCACGAATAGTGCTTTCTACTACATAGAGATAAGATAGCCGATTAACTGCAAGATTACAAACACAAAAACATCCAATTTCGAGATACTGTGAAACTTCCATATAATGAAGTCTTAAAAAAAAATTCGTATTATAAAGGAATTCGTTAAATATAGTTAACACATGTTTAACAATGAAGGTCATGGTCTCAAAAATAATTCGTTATCAGAAAATTTTTTTAAATAGAAGTTTCATTGTAATAAAAATGATGAGTTAGAAAAATCAGACTATACCTAACAAATTATGTTTTTTTTATTGTATGTCTTTTATTAATTTGAGTAGTTATTTATATATTCATCTTACAAAAAATCTTCAGAGAAGTAAAAAAGGTCTTCTATGCTTTAATTAAATGGAAAAAAAAATCGTATATTATGTGTACCATTAAGATATTTAAATTTTTTTTAAAAGATGTTTACAATGTTTAAAAAACAATAAGTAAATTTGATAACATAGTATATCTTGACGGAAATAGCCACTCAATAATAGTTCCACCTATACCGACTCCAAATTCGCCGACACTCAATTGGACAAAATACAGTTCAGTTAGGTATAATAAATAACAATTATAGGTATATATACATTTTTAAGATATTGATTGATGTAAATTATATCGTAGGATAGGTACCTATCATCCTATACTCGCTATTAAATAAGTTTACAGATATCATAACGTACGATAGCCGATAGATACCTTATACTCACGATAAAATAAATATATTGATTATGATAGTATATAGTTTTATTACTATATGCCATCGTAGCAAGTCGTCAATATCATTTGTTGTCGGCGAATTGGGCTTTATTAAAAAACTGGGTGTCGACGAACTGAATAAACCATTTTAAATACGTAGAAGGTTAATTATTTTTCCTTTATTTAGGAACTTGGAGGTGGGAAAAAGTGATTATTTATTCAGCAGGTCAACACATAAATTACTTTTGAGATGTCTTGGAGGATTACTAAGAACTGTAGGAACACTAGGAACTATAAGATTATTTAAAAGAAGGTGGGTGTATAGATTGCTGTGGAAACATATTTTGTAAAATGTTATTGCTCTTTGAATGGTTCTCATCTAAAAATCTGAATGAATTGTGTGGATAGAGATATAGAGTGGGGTATATATTGATTTTCTTAGAACTGTATTTTGGAAGGTTTGAAATTTGCTTTTGTTAGATTTTATTGCATTACTCCATAGTTGAATGCCAAATGCCCAGATGGGTTTAAATAGGGATTTATAAATGTAAAGCTTAGTATTGATTATAGTGTATTTATTATTAATGTAAAATGTTTTCAGTAATCATAGGCGGTAATTTAAATTGAACCCTTTAGATTTTAAGTGAATTATCCACGTAAGATTTTAAATATAATATTATTGATTTTTTTAACAAAAAATACATTTTTAGTACCTTGGTATTATGAATTATGACTATATTCATAATGATTTTCTTAACTAAAATATTTGTGTATCTACATATAATCATGGGTAAAATAAATAAATTATATTGCCTTTATTTTCATGAAATTATTATTTATATTATACATGTTTTATTTATTTAAATTTATTTAAATCTATTTATTCAAATTCAGATATGTTATATTTGGAATGAAATAGAGTTATCGATCTGAACTCGGCCGCAATCGTAAATCATCGATTTTTGAACTCAATTAAAAATATGATGTATCCAAATGTACAATGATTGCATATACGAACTGAGACCTAATACAACATTTTATGATAAATTGAGTTCCTTAAAATTTTAGGTATAGTACTAATTGTAAATTGAGTCCATGCAGTTTTAATAGATACTAGCTGAGTCTCGTCAAACTTTTAAAAAAAAATACATTTTTATAGAATTAAGATAAATATTGTATAGAATATTAAAATCGAGTTATTTTGTTTCATTATTATCATATTTTTGATTCTTTGCAAAGTCGATATTATTGTTTCCATGTCCATGATCATTATTTTTAGTTAATTAAAGAATAATTCGATTATTATTCTTTCTTCTCTTGTTTCCAAAATACTATATTTTGAATATATATAATATGATAATTGTTAATACACTGGTAATTTCATTATTTTTTCACGTTTCTGTTTTATTATTTCAAAACTTATGAAGAATAAACTTTAATATTTTTAATGCATTCGCTTCGCTTTTTAAAATTAAATAAATTTTGAATATTTTGTTAAATCCAAAAAGAATCAATGATATACAAAAAAAAATCTATCAAACGTCTAGGTATTAGGTATAGTATTAATATTTAAATTGAATTATTTGTAGTTTTTTTCTATTTATAGGTATTTTGAATAGCTTGTAATATTGATTATACGTTTTTTAAATTTTTCTATTTTTTTTTCATTGTTCTTTTTAATTTATTTTCGCATTGAAACTGTTTCCTGCTCTCATTTTTAGTACTCCTGACATTGTCATTGGTACAAACGAAGAACTATAGTACACGAAATTATATGTATGTTACAATATGCATTTGTTTACCGTTACATACATGCGTAACCTATTGCTTTATTGCTCAATAAATACTTGTTTGTGGAACACTTTCCGTCTCGTTTTGTTATTAATTATTAACAAAGTAGTTATTACACAAAAATCGATTTCTCTGATTTTAACCTGACTACGGCGTTTGGAGGGTAAAATTTGTTGAATGATGTTACATATAATATGTAAAATCGATTTTTATTTCTCTTTAGTGTTTTTGCTTATATTGTAATAGATGTAGCGTGTTATAACAACGGGACTTTGATAAAATAAGTGCTACGTTATAATTTATAGTAAATATTAATACCTATATTTTATTCAATCACGCACAATGATGTGTAGAAATTTTAAACTTAACAGTAAAAGTGTGTATGTATTATCTAATTTTTATTTTAATGGCAAATTGTTCTAGTTTGACATTCTATATATTTATTGCTTGAATTGTGACATGCGTGCGCTCGTCGACGCAGTAATGAACATATTAGTAGTTGAGCTAATAGTAAGCATTATGCATACTTCATGAGTAAACTTAAAAATTTAATCTATCATTATTCTTTTTGTGTAATGCTAGGTATGTAACCTATAGAAAAATTGACTATTGTTCATCGATTGTTCATTAAGAAATAATAACATAGTATCTATGCGGCATTGTATACCGAGTTCTTTACCAAGTATTTGTTATTACTTTTTTATAAAGATATTTTCAATACTCAATCTTGTAGGTGTTATCTAGTTGCCCTTAGCCTGACCTTTTGTCCCGATTGTACTCTAATAAAAAATTACAGGGCTTAAAATGATTCATATGTACACACACTAGTTGCGCACGAATCATATTCAGGTCAACATTATAATATAACAATAATTGTTAATTATTGCGGACACGAGTTTCGTTGTCATAATACTAATTGCGTAGGTACAGAGTTTTTAAAATAAAAACCATGTAAGTTGCGGACACAAATATTTCCCTTCACCTCTTTTTTTAGGAATTTTTCTGGACTTTCAGAACAAGCTTCCAAAAAAATGGTAGGTAGAATTTAAAATTATTATGAATGGTTTTTTTTTTTATAAAATATTTATATTAATAACAATAATATTTATGTTTTGTGTTTTTTTTACTTTATCAAAAATAATAATTGGAATTTTGTCCGCAATTTGTATGTTAGATTTGTGTCCACAATTAGAAAACACCAATTCATATATATTTCTGATTAAGTGTCATAGGTACTTCGGTAGTATTGATACCTTTGTTTTCTCAATTTTTTTATATGTATATATAATTCTGTTTTGTTAGAGAAATACGATGATGTTGTCAGAAAATATAAAAGATAAATAACATAAAATATCCGTGAATAAAATACTTATAAATTATATGCATGTGAATACCTAAATTTTCAGGTATAATATCAAATAATATAATATATATATTATGTATTAAATGTATCCAAGTTATTACAAAACACTGGTAATCAGAACTTTTGACATATATTATATTTAAATGATCTTAAGAGGACACTACACCCGAATATTATGTTGTCTCCGTCTTACAATTAATGTAAAACATAACAAAAACTTTTTTACGGAAATGAACCGAGAAGGCTACAATCATAACTAAAAAGAAATTTTCATCACATATAAAGGAAAACTTAAACTGTGAAATATCGTCATGTTATTATTGCTTCAAAATGAATTATTTTTGTGTTTTTTAAAACTTGAATAATTTTTTTTGTTGCTAAAATATCGAAAAAAAAGGTTTCACAGCTTAAGTTTTCCTTTATAAGTAAGTAGTGAAAATTTTATTTTTATTTAAAAAATCTTCTTAAATCAAATTTTAATAGGAAATATTTATTAATTAGATACCTACGCGTGATACATATTATACATATATTACTTACCCACAGATTAGTTCGTCATATAGGTTTCTATATTCCCGAAATATACGACTATATATAAATATTTTTTTTAACTGGCAATTGGCATTGACTAATATTTATACAATTAATTTAAACTTAATGAGTTATTCGCTATAATTATGAATTTATTCACGTGCAATTTGAATACAAATCGCATAGACTTTATTTTTAGTAAAATGATTAGAATAGAATAAATAATGATGACAAAATTATATACCTAACATTAACTACAGTGTAAATTATAAGGTTTGCATCAAAATTAAATTAAAATAATAAACAATAAATAAATAATTTAATTTTTTAATTGTATATATCTATCTATTAGTGTTTTTCAATATTGGTAGGTACAGAGTTTCTACAAAATAATGTTGTGTCCGTCACACTAATATTTTATTTGAAGTAATGACTTAAACGATATTGTAAAATTGTTATATTGGTACTTAATTATAAGATCTATATATGGACAATTTCCTGGGTCATCTTAATAGTATACTAAAATCATTTTTAGTTAACTAAATAATTGCCCAAGATGGTAAAATTAAGTGTGTTTATACTTAAAGGATTGCGCTACTAAAATTATTTAAGCTGTCATATCAAATGTATTGTATTAATTTTAAAATTTAGGCAAGAAACGAGTTAAAGAGTTTTTAATATAATATGTATAGGATAAGACGGTTGCAGTGTACAAGGAAAAAATGGAATTTTAAATGAGCTTTAATTTAGTTTATTGATTTAAAGATATTTATATTTTTGGATGCACTTGGTCTTTAATTACAATTATTGTTTCTTTCAAAAATTTCGAATTTTAATAAGAAAACGATTATGCATTAAAAAAATAAGTTAAGTGCAAGTCATGTTAACTGTGAAGTAACTATAGTTTGTACTGATAAACTTTTATTTAGTATCTATTTTATTGATTAATGAATAGGAACCACCGCCTTTCAAGAATCTAGACAATTATCAAGTTATTATTTTAATAATTTTCAATCCACCTATGTATGCTAATTATAATTAATAATACAATATTTGTTTATCGCGTATGTACGTAATAATTGGAGTAGGTATATCGATTCCACCGATTTTGTATTGACTCCATTGGCAACTGTTCTTAATATCCACCTATAGACTTTGCTAGTTATTGATTATATCAAGTTTTAAATTAAATATGATATAAATGTTTGAAATATTAAACTGTGTTATGGAACTCAATATTTTGAATTTTTATAGTTAATAGGTATTTTTGAAATGAATTAAACGTATTATTTATATCTAAGTTAGTGGTCGCTATAGCAGTTAGCTTACATTTTTTATCTAATCCGTACTACATTTTATAAAACTGCTTTATACAATTTTAGCGAGAATTGTAGTGTTTATCTATATTTTATTATATAATGTTTTTTAACATTGAAACATGTTGCTAACTTAAAAAGTGAATTTTATTTACCATTTTTTTTTCTACACTGTCTGCTAAAATTTTAAAGTTTTTAAAATTGGCACTCTATATAAATAGCTTTGAGTGGATGTGCAATAACGTGTTTAATATTCTATTAAAAAATGTAGCCAAGTATAAATGCAGTTTAAACTTTTTAGCATTTTATAAATTTAAGACTTGTCGGAATCGATAAGAAGACAAGTAGTTTAGGTAATATATAAATAGCCAGTGGACCAATAACTGGCAAAATCCATACATTTCCAATAAACTTTCTTTAATTTAAATGGGTCGTGTCATTTTTAATTAATAACCATATTTTATTTAAATAAAGATTTAATATAATATTTAATATTGTAGGTACTAAAAATATATGACTTTACTACTAACTTGTATTTAAAATTGTTTTCTATGACTATAATTTACCAGAAGCTATTATACCACTTAATTTTATTCTTTTGACAGTTATTTTAATATTTATTGTTTTTATAATACATCAGATTTTAAAAAAAATACATATAAATAATATTATATTAACCTAATACCTACAAAACAATGAGCTCAGCAATTAACCGTTAGAAACCATTAACCACAGTAAAAAAAAATTATTAGGTCCTAATAATATCAATTCATTAAGTATATGTTTGATTTTTTCCTTGGTAGCAAAAAATCATAAAAATTGAAATAAATAATAATAGATTACAAATTCATACAATTAAATATATAATTTTGAGCAATATGGTAGAAGCATAGCTACTGCTATGTTAACCATATCCATATCCTGCAGGAGTGATTATTTTACTTAGTGTTGTAAAAATTATAAACTTTATAGTTTATTATATCGTGATATGATAAAAATGTTCATGTATCTTGATTGACGAATGGCGTTGACGCATATGATAGTTGTCGATTATGAATAGTAATAGTGTCACCTTTAATTCTTTAAAAAAATGTCCGCTCTTGAACTCTTCTCGCTCCCCTGATAACTTTTTTATTATAACACCAAATTGTGTTACCATAACAATATTTATTAAATGAAACTATATGAAATATTTATTTTATGTTTAAGTGACTATTACATATTATTTGCTTTGTATGGGACAATTTTGTAGTGTATCCTGAGTGGCGTTAATATTACCATGGCAATATTTATTATACATATAAAATATTTTATATTTAAGAGACTATCTATTACATATTTGCTTTGTATGAGACATTTGTAATATAGGTATCTTGACATTAAAATATTAGTACTTTCTTATTATCTAGTGATTAAATATATTTGTGTATACTCTGATGAGTATAGCTATACTAATTTGAGTCGATTCATTATAATTAATTATTATTTAATGTAATATATTTTTTATCTATATTTTATATATTTCCAGGAGTAAGGTAAGACGACCAATGGCCATTCTTTCCCGTTCCTATAATGCTATAATAAATTATTTTATCTATATTTTAAAATAAAAATAAAAATATTGTAATATTATAAATTCTTAACTACTGAACTAATTAAAAATTACGCTAATGAGGATTAATGTCTCTACTAGTCAATGTGTAATTTTTTTTTAAATTAATATAAAAATTATTCAAATTAAAATGCATGATATTTTTTGTTTTTTAAATATCTGTGTGATTTGTCTATTCAATTAAAACATAACTACATGGATAATATGTTAAAAGACCATATTAAAACTAAAATTAAAAAAACCAAATCTATCTTAATATATTGTACCAACTTCCAAGTAAGATCAAATAGATACCATTTAAAAATTCCACAATTATTATTTAGAAAGTGACAGTTATTTTAGACTTATTTCAGTATATTGGTCAGATACTATAAACTTTTATACTATAGCGTGAGTTGTAATAGGTATTTACATAATGTTGTTATAACTTATAACGTATAATATATTATATGGAGTACAAGGTGGCTACAAATTATGACGTCATGTGTATTTTTTTAAATGCCTGTCATTGGTAGCTGTAGTACCAACAGTTTTAGACTATAAGTAGAATGGAGCTTTGTTTTAATTTAAAAATATTCGTGGTAACTATAGAAACTTTAACCATGTAATATTATTACATTTTATTGACATAATAACGTTTTAAATTCAATGTGCTTGTCAAAAATTAATTCAGTATTACGATTATATTATATCGTACTAACTATTACCTAATAATAATGAAATAAATTACTAATAGCAATATAAATATTTCATAAAATATACTTAGGCCGGGTTGCGTGAAATATTAATTAGTTTAATAGACCAGCTGCGGACTAGGAAATCATGTTCAAGGGACCATTATCTATCACACTATTGATTCATACAATGTTAAGTGATTTTTCATGCAACCCGGCATTATTGATATAGACTGACAGATTGTCTTCACTTGGAATTGTTTTTTGTGTACAATGATTTATCATTAAATTCAAATTTCACTTAAACTTTTTAGTGACTTACTCTATGACTGGTTAAATTCGACATCTATACTATACATCAGGGTGGTTATCTACATTTTGATAATTTACTTTATTATAGTAATTTTCACAAAAGAAAAAATAATATTTTCAGTTGTATAATATTTTATAAACATCCTTAAAATTATCTTTTACCCTAGAACTAGAATCTGAGTACTGAAATTATAAATTTAAAAAAAGGGCTTCAATCCATAATTTAAAGAACTATTAAAATTAAATTCTTATTTTATAATTAAAATCTAATATTTAAAATAACATTCCTATAAATAAATAAAGCAAATTATTACTTTTCTATTATTGTTCGAATGAAATTATGTTAAAATAGTTCAGTGATAGCCGATAGGTAGATATAGATATTTAAACTATGGATGTATCAACAATAGAATGTGTTATTTCTTTGTATCTTAATTCTCAATTTTAGTTAACAAATAATTAGTGTTCGTATTTCTAAAATTGTTAGGATTCATATTGAAGTATTTAATTATTTGTCTATTGGGTTTTTCCATTGCTATATGTTTTATAGAGACAAAAAAATTCCTTTACAGTTTCTTTTAGATATAAATATATAATATATTTTAAGTAAGCACATTCGTCGTCAATAGATATACATTTCATCATTTATATCAATGACATTGGTAATCGTGGTCTTTCATTTATATTATAAAAGTTAATCAAGGTTTTTATAAAACTAAGTAAAAAAACAACCTATGGCCTATGGCCAGTGGTCCCCACTATGCGGCCCGCGGGCCGCATGCGGCCATTTAACAGATTTAGTGCGGCCCGCACTATTAGCAGCAGTACAATACCCTTTCCTAACAATATATATATAATTTTTATATTTTTAATTACTATTATTAATAATATATGCGGCCCGCAAATAATTTTCAAAAATTACATTTGGCCCTTTCTAAAATCCTAGTGAGGACCGTTGGCCTATGCATTAACCCTTATCGTTACTAAACTAAGTTTAATACGGTTTAATAAAAAAATAATGACATATTATTAATTTAGTTTTTTTTTTGTTTTATGTACATTTTAAATTTTCTTTTAATAATCTAATGAATTATAATATATTTAATATAATATAATATAATACATTATTATCACCTATTTAAAAATAAAAACTTATCTATAAATATTTCCGCACTGCATAAAAATTAAACTTATAAATGATAACATAAAAAAGTGATGTATAATATATATATTGTAATGTGAATTATAAATTATATTTGAATGTATGTTGTACAACAAGCTTATAAATATTATACTTTATTTTACTCGTTTATTTAATAGATAGTTCTATGTTTCTAATCTTTTCTGATACAAATATGAAACAGCTAACTTTTAAATTAACAGATAAGAAAAATAGATTAAGAAACTGATTACTATGCCAAATGTTTACAACAAATTAAGAACAATTTAAGAATCATCTTGATCCTATTCTCACATCATTGTAAAACTTCCAATCAGAGTCAAGATCGGTGTATAAAACTATTGATTGATTGGTAGTCTATTTTATAATAAATGATATAACTAATTGAGATTAAACACATTTTTAATTTTAACAATTGGATTAAACAGATTTTTGTTTTGAAATTGTAAAATTATACTGTAATTTATCAGTGTTTTGAAATTTTTATGTAAGTATATCATGGTAGATAATCGCTTTGAACGAATATTATGTTGATAATATAACTGTCACAATTGCCTCTGTTGTTTGTTCACCCAAAACAGTGATTATGTATTATTTAAACCGCGTTGCATGTAAATATGACGATGAAAAACGTTTGTGTTATAATATTTA
Source organism: Aphis gossypii (assembly GCF_020184175.1). Classification (NCBI taxonomy): domain Eukaryota; kingdom Metazoa; phylum Arthropoda; class Insecta; order Hemiptera; family Aphididae; genus Aphis; species Aphis gossypii. The sequence goes on along the minus strand of NC_065532.1, from coordinate 11,064,167 downwards.
CGGCTATGAAATGTTTTTAGTTTTAAAAATATGTACTTATCTACCTGGAGTTGAGTGAAAACTCGTGTCTACAGTGATAAGGGCCTATACCATAGACATAATAAAGAAATGGTTTGATAACAAAGAAATAGGTCTGCCAGGTCTGGGAACAAACACTGTTAGAAAAAGGTACCATAAAACTTATAAAGTTATAACTATCTACACCCATAGATATTGAGAAAGAGAAAGAAGTTCAATTACAAATATAACCATATTTTAAAAAAAGAGCGTACACTTTAGGACCCATCATATGCACAGCTGTATTGACTATTATTCTTCCTATACCTAACAATAATTGCTCTTGACAACCTATTGCAAGAAATGTCGGACGTGTATACTCATATGCTTATGACCTATATTATACTAATTCTTACTAGAATATTATGTCTTATAAATATAAAAAAAAAATGGTAAAATGGTAACATTTTTAGTTATTAACGCAAATATATACATGTTATTTCTCGACTATACCTAAAATTTTAAAATATTACCTTTTGAATTACAAATGTACAATTCATTTTTACGCTTGATTAAAATTAATAATTTAACTTTCGACGTTTAATATTCTCAAAAATTATATTTACAAAAATGTTATTAATGGAGATAAAACGATAAACATTATTCTTTAGGTACTTCACTATACTCTTTTTAGAAAAGTACAGTTAATATTAGGTTCCTACCTATTGTAATTTTTATTTTTGTTAAGCAATATTTTGGTACCTAAAAATAAAGTGTTTCTATTAATTTCTCTAAACTAGGTACGACAATGTTTGAGTAAAAGTTATTCGATACATTTTTCTTTAAAGTTTAGGTACATGGACACATGGTGCATCATGCATCATGTTATACACTATCAGACGATAGAATATAATATTATAATATGATTGAATGTTACTAATATAACTAATAAATTAGTAGATATATCATAATTACTTATATTAGAGCCCACTTTATAATTTGTATAGTTTTAATTTTTTGTAAAATTCATGTAACAATAAATTCTTTCGTATACATATATTCATATATTATCTATAACATTTTCTGATATAAATTTGTATTCGTTACTTCTTATAGGTAATATTATTTTTAACTTGAATTAATTGAATTATTAACTATTAATATCATAATAATTACATATTTAAAGTACAATTATAGTTTTTAATGTTTTGTAAGTATAATGTATAATGATATAGGTAGTGTAATTTATTGCAATTGATATATAGTTGAACTTATGTGAAAAATAATCCCCCATTATAGCTGTTTATAAATTATCGTTATCACAATTTTATGACGAATATTTATAACTTGTACACGTACTAATTAATATTGTATAATTACGTACTTTTATCATAGATAGAATTTTAATAGAGTGTATTATACTATATTATTAAGTAATGTATATATTATTATGTCTATTGTCTGTGCCCAGTTTTATACAATTATAAATATGAATTTATATTTTATTTATGATATCTGGAGCTGTTGAACTATTTCTTACACTAGTCATTATAAAATAAATTTAAACTTATGTTTTAAAATTTTATAAATAATTATAATTTTAAACTATTTTGATACAAAATTTCCTATGTAATACATTGTACATTTGAACAATTTTTACTATAATCACATTAATAGATTATAACGTTTGAAAAATATCCTATTTAATACTTTGTGAGTCTATCTAAGCTTAAGTTTTTAGCTAAATTCAAAACATTAAAATTGTTTAAAAATTAAAAAATACATATTATATTAAATTGATTTAAATGATCGAAAGGGAGTAACCGAATATTGGTTATCATTTGATCGAATTACTGGTTTTAGTTCGAAAAAGGTATTTTATTAAGTTGAGCCGAATTGGTTCCCGTTTGCGTTTAGGTCAAAATATAAATTAGATAGTATAAAATATAAATGTACTAACACTCTATAGTCTATAACAACCATAGATTGTTGGAGGTTTAAAAAATATCGCTGATACCCCGATCGATAAGTTGACGATTTAGATATACTTATATTGCTTTATGAGATATATCATAATATATCGTATACCTATATTATTCTATGTATACGTATGACAATAATGTTAACGAGCACTGTACAGTCTCGAATAACACACGTAATATTATATACTCGTACCTATATATACATTTGTTATCGCTTTTACATCGATCGTATTTTAATTTATATTTTTTAATTTTAATTGTTCGTTATTATGGAGTATATTTTTAGTGAAAAGGAAACTAAGTTGTTGATTGTTATTTTTAACCAAGCCTACTTTAAAATTGATAGTCCTAAGCCTATACAATTGAGAAGGAATATGAGAATAATTAAACGAGAACCAATACGGCTTACCTTTATAAAATACCTTTTTCAAATCGGAACCAATTTGTCATGTGGGGTTGGGGCTCGAGAATCAATTTGGTACTATAGCCGATCGAAATGGGACGAGTGTACAAGTATTCCAAAATCAATTTGTATCCCGAACTTTTATTTAAATGTTATTTTATGTTATTATTGTGGATATATTAATATTATTCCATAAAATATATAGAATTAGATAACATTTGAAAATGTTGATTTAATGGTCAATCAAAGAATTTTTTACATAGTTCTATTTATGAATATTGCTAAGTGATAAGAAATTTTTTTTGTGACTAATTATATTATGATTTACGAAATGTGAACATTGCGCAATACGTAAATGTTATCTTGAAAAAATAAATAAATGAGTTTATTAACCATGATAAAGTTTATGTAACTTATATAAATCATGTCTAAACAATGTGGTGGTCCAATTTTGACTGAAATGATGTTTATTTTAATCAAGGTACATTAGCTTATCGTAGCTAAATAGCATAACAGCCAACAGGTTTCGTTTACTTAAAAAAAAAAAAATGATTTATTGCTCCTTTGAAATATAATATTTGTCTCATAAATATAATATAGGTATTTATTCACATTTTATACAGGTTTGCAGTTTACGGAATTAGAAATTATAAAAAAAGCGTTCAGTTGTATTTTGATGATATTAATTATTATAATAAATATTGACCATTTTTTTTTTGTCTTTCTGCAGTTTAATTGTTATTAAAAAGATTTTTTTTCTTTTATTTCTACATTTATGTTATGTATTTTTCATAACTTAAACTATGTAAACTGGGGTAAAAAATAATAAGATAATAAAAACAAAAAATATAATATAATACAATTTTCACTAAATATATTCCAATTTAAATTATCAATTACAATATTAATTATTTATTAAATGGATTATTGATTTATAGTCTATACGTATAACGTATAATTTTATTATAATAATAATGCGTAAATTTAAAATTTGAGCGATAATGTATAAATGTAATATTTTGACAGCGATTTTTTTATTATTTATAAAAAATTACAAGACTATCCCTGCATTATGTTTTTCTATTAATTATTTTTTTGGTATAAATTTGAATAAAATTACTTCTATTTTATATTAATATTAATTTTTTCATTTTGTTTAATTTTTGTATTATCTTAAATTAAATTATTTAAATTCCTTTTAGAACTAATTTTTTTAAATGTAACGATTTATCATTAATTTTACTGTCCGTCTTTCATGTTTTATTTTTTATATTCTTAAAAACGTTTGTTGGTTAAATACTCTTTTTACATGATTCATCTTTCACCTGCTTAAATAATAACATATAATATGCATACATTTTTTATTTAACTGTAATATTTAAATTTTTGGTTGTGCACAAAATCAATGAAGTTATCAAAGGTTATTCAAGGTAATTCATTATCAGTAAAAGATATTTTTAATGTTCGTATAGTATATTTTTTACTTAATTTATATTATCTACTAAACAACTGGAACTCATATAGGTATGTAAATTGTTTGAATTTACCTGGTTTTATATGTGATGATTTTATACGCCCTTGACATATTATATACCTATGGTTCCAATGAACGATCATTTTCATTATTGTTTTGCTCAATGTCTACTTTTGTTGTGCATGACGTATGTTACTATTTATTATATAGTATTCTCTAATTACTCTAGTATTCAAGGTTGTTCTTACAATTCGTTCACTTGTTAAATATTGCATTGTTCGTTAAGTTTGAAGATCTCATAATTTTTTTGAATTAGAATAACAGTATTAATTACTTGTCTAATTTTTACATTTTATTACTGCCATTAATTTATTGAAATAATTTAATATTCAATTTTAATATAAATGTTTAAAAATCATTTATCTTAAATTTATTTAAAATGTTTTATATTTGTTAATAATTTCCTGGATAGTTTGTATATGACAATTTATACATTGGGCATTGGCAGAAATAAATTATCAATCAAACACAATTTAACATAATGCAAGCAACAAGTTACAGTTGCAGGTTTTAACATTTTAATAGGTGAATAATAGGTTCATACATATTGTACATTAAAAAACTTCGCATTTTTTTGTTCAGTTGTTTTTAAAAAAATCGTATAAAATAAGTAAAATTAAAAAACTATGGAAGTCATTGCTCTGCTGCTATATATAGATACTCTATAGAAGATTTAATCCGTTTAGGCGGTATACTTGGTCATTGAGTAGATCACTGTAATATGAATGTATTATAAATATATGAGTTTAAATTAAATGATTATTGATTAATCATTGCATATGAATGACGATGTTAACGGAGAGGTAGGCCAGCCTTTATTTCTTAGAATATTTTATAACGATTTATTTATATTATTATTTGTAATATTTTTTCCAAGAGTACCTAAGTTGGTTTGTAGACATTTTTAATACATTTTTATAAGTATATTACATTATTCCTATATTATTAACTTATAAGTAGATTCCACTTTCTGTAAATGTAGAATTTCCTGATTACTTAAATAATAGATTTGTCGTGTATATAGAAAATAATAATTTTAGAAAAAGTGAAATGTTTTAAGTTTTTGAATTCATTTTTTTATATATATACTACAACAAAACAATGATAGAAGATAAAAGGTTATTTTACGTTTGCACTTACAAATTCGTCAACATTTTAACTTCCAACGCTCGTAATAAAAATAATTGTAACTGGATTTGTGTATACATAGATATTAGATATATGGCTATGAATAATCATTTTTAAAATTAAATGATTTATCATCCTAAATCAGCATTTTTTTTAATCATTTGATTTATTAATGCTACTTTAAAATTGTATTCATAGGGAACAGTATATATTTAATATAATAACATGTATTGACTTTACGATCGTCGAATGCCGTAATTTATATTTGAAAATTGTATATTATTTATAATGTACAGTACCTTCACATTATATGTACATTCGCATAAGCCACTGATGATAAAAAAAATTACAAATGTTTATTTATCGTAAATAATAATTTATATTTTATTTTATTTTAGGTAAAATATGGATGCTGGGTTTAAAGAAGAGCGGCCTTCTCATCCTAGAGCCAAAGCCAACATTTTTGAAATTCTCACATTTGGGTAATTTACTATGGATAAATTAAATATAAAAAAATATGTACTCTGTCGAAAAGAATTTATGAGTAATTTTCTATATTTACTGCTTAATTCTTAATTAAAATTATTTTTGATGGGTTGTATTATCAACAGTATTGTTTAATTTATAGTATTAATTTATAAATGCAATAAATATATGTATATATATATAGAATAAATTTAAGTTTTTCTGGTGTATTAAATTTACTTACTAATACATTTTTAGTGTTCAAAATTGTTTTGATAACAATAAATTATATATTTAAAATCCATCGTGTTTTTAAATTAAATTAAAAGCACTGCAAATAAATGCAATATGTTAATTTTAAAATATATTAAATAGGAAATCCGTAAAGATAACATTTTACTAAAATATAAGACATGCATATCACACGTTCAAAATATGTTTTTATGTTTTTTTATATACCTATTATTCTCTTGTTAAAATAAAAATATAAATAATAATAAGTATTGAAAGGATAATTTAAAATGTAATTCCTACTTATATATTTGTATATATGGGAGTACTAGAATGATACTTGTATCTTATTATTTCTAATGGCAATTGTACCTCTTCGCATTACATCATTACTTGTTCAAGATATATGTTTTGTACAATATTCCTTATCTATATATTATTCTAGTTAAAAATGTTTTCTTAGTTTACTTCCCGTATAGCGCATACCGAATTAGCATTAGGTAGCTACTTTTATACTTTTATATACAATATACATTTATACTTGTATAGTACATTAGTACGTACTAACTTCACGATTTGTTTTCGTTCTAATTAAATACGATTATTATTCATAAAGAAAATGAGATAAAAAATACTAAATAAGTTTTTATATTTTAAAATAACAATTAATCAACTTATTTGTGAATAATTGAAAATAATATAATTTTGGTAGTAGTAATGTTGGATGTATATTTTGTAACGTCCTCATCGGTATAATTATTTCTAGGTATTAAAATACATAGGTATCTCAATTATAAATGGATCATAACGTAAGAATATAATATATGTATAATTATTAACAATTGTTATTATAAATTAACTATTGCAAAGGCTGCGAACTTTAAATTATTTTATTATTATTATTTATTATTATTTTATATATTATTAATACAATCATTTCGCCCCTGTTCCATTGTGTAGATAATTTTTACTGGAAAAAGGTGAAATTAGATTTCAAACTCAACCTAAAGAATAGTTAAAAGTCAAATAGCATGTTTTTCATGTGATATATTAAAATTAGATTTTGGCCTAGAAAACAATAATTTATAGGTATATTAAGCTGTAAGCTTGTGTAGTTGTGTCTTAAATATATTGTTTTTTAATTTTTATATTGTTAATATTGTTATCGAAATTTAGTTAATAATTGAATTTATATTATGTATAGTTAATAAGTACCAATTGATTTTTTTAATTTATATTTTATTTTATTCAGATGGACATTAAAGTTATTCAAAACCGGACGAAAAAGAGATTTAGAAGTAAATGATTTGTATACAACACTAAATGATCATTCTTCAGCAACATTGGGAAATGAATTAGAAAAGTAAATCTATGAAATAGTCAAATTTATGAACTATATCAAACATACTTATACATGGGCGTAGCTAGGATTTCAATCGGGGGGGGGGGGATTAAAACAAGATTATAAAAATGCCAATAATAATTATATAAAAAAATTGTTTTAGTTCAATTTGAGGCGCAAATTGAATGCAGCTGGGGTGGGCAAGTGCCCACACCTGCCCCACCCTCGCTATGCCCGTGTACTTATACATATTTTGTTTTAAGGAAATGGAGATTAGAATTAGCTAAAGCAAAACAAACAAATCGACAGCCTAGCCTATTAAGAGCATTACTTCAAATGTTTGGACCTAAGTTAATGTTATATGGATTCTTACTTTCAATTGTTGAAATTGTATTAAGGTAAGATTTATTTGTCTCAAGGAAAACTTTAAATAGTAATTTGATGCTTAATTGTTTGATACTTTTAAAATTGAAATATATTTGTTAGTTAAGTTAATTAATTTCTTTGATAGTTAAAAAAATATATATATACCTATATAAATAATTTTTAAACTAATCCAAACAATTAACTAAGAATATTATTCATTTAAGGGTGAAGACTTTAATAGGAAAGGTATAAATTATTTTTAGATGAATATAGTAAGTTTTATCTCGATAGTTATAAAATAAGTCTAACTTTTATATTTTAGTATAAATGTATATGTTCTGTTAAATTAGAAATAAATATATATTAGCAATGACTACTTGTTGACCTTAAATAAGTTGACGTGACAAAATTTTAAATTATTTAGAAGTGTTTAAGTTAAGTTGGATTAAATTTGCACATATGTGAATAAAAATTAAATTAAATTAAGTTTTATGAGCTTTTTGTTACCTTATATAATCATAATTTAATTCAAGGTTATAGTTTTAAATTATTATGTTAAAGAAAAATAATAAATCTGATGTTGATTATTTCCTAGATTAATAATATATAATATATATATATGGGTAATATAGATAATTCTATAATTAAATACTGAAAAGGTATTTAATTAATATATATTAATTAAAACTAGTTTATTATTAATTATTTAATTGTATGATCAACTTTTAATTTTAAGAGTACTCTGTTTTAAGTGATTCATTATTTTAGTCTTTTATATAGTAATTTAGAATAAAATCTAAAAATATTAACTTTTAGTGGCGTATTTACGGGGATGGTGTTAGAGGTTTCCACCCCCCCCCCCCCCCCAAAACCAAAATATTTTACATAATGGTTAGAACAAAATAAAAACGAAGTACTAATATCTCGTAATTTGCATCATAAATATAATACAACCTCTCCCCCAGAAAAAAATCGTATCTATGCCACTGTTAACTTTCATCATAAAAGTATAAATTAGAAGTACCGTAGATTGAAAAAATTGTTATGGCTAATAATGAATATTGTGAAATAAAATAAATTTTAAAGAACTACTTATATTTCAGTTTTCTAAATTGTAAAAATAAATTATTACAATTATTTTTATAATATTGTAAGTTCACGTTCAAACTCTGTGAATTGTTAAAAAATAAAAAAATAATACATACTAAATTCAAAAGTTTAGGTACTTAAATAGTAAAGATTATTTTTATATTAGAGCTTTTTGTGAAAGTGTCTTTCGAATATATTAGCCTGTAAAATATCTGAAAATATTTTAGCTACAATTCAATGCTTATTTTGGAGTTATACAAACAAAACCAAAAAAGTGAATCTTTGCCAAATACTATGTTCTGAAACTACTATCTAATCTATTTTCTGTTTTGCATCACTTATAAAAAACGACTTGAGTAGACTTAGTTATCTTTTAATCCTTTAGAGGATTTAGTAGAGATTGTAATTTAACAATTACAGTAAAGGAAATCAAAGGTCTTGATATCTGTCCAGGAACTGATATGTTACCTCCAATTCTATTTAGTTGCTTTTGTTATGTTTCAACTATGTTTATTCATTACCTATTTTCACTTTCATTAAGCACTTGTGTTTCTCTTCAAATGGAAATGTTTTGTTCATAATATTATAATCCCTGTTAAGTCAGCTAGTGGTATATTTGATTTTTCTGAATTTGTTTGATATCTTCTATCTATATACTACCAAAATAACTGAAAAATTGAAAATATTCTTAATTAATATTTGAGGTAAAATTATCTACAGATATACAAAACAAACTTTTTTGATTGATTCTATAGGTTGTGAAACGCAAACATTTCTTACGTTAAAAATATGTTTTTAATTACAAATCTGGACTCTTATTTTAAGCTACTTTTGTTAAAAATAGTTAAACTTGAACTGAATTAAGACATTTTTACAAATAATTTAAATATAATATAATAATCAGTCAATCTAGTGTTAGAAATTATATTCCATGCTTCTTCTTCATTCAGAATTATTTTATTATATACAATGAATTATCATTTAATTCAAATTTAAGACATTAATTACAGTGATTTACTGAATGATAAGGTATATTATCTACCTTACAGTAGAGCAAGTCCTTGTTTAAAAAATAAAAATATTGCATTCTACTTTACATTTAAATTTAATCCATTATTTGTAATTGCTTTTATATTCTTACAATAATTTACTAAAATATAAAAGCATTAAATTAGTTGAATAATTTAATTTACAAAACAATTATTATTTATAGATTGAAATTAATTGTTGTTTGTTTGTTGTATAAATTACATAAGTATTATAATAATCATAGTTTTATATTATTCACATTAATAAGTTTAGGTCATTAAACATTACATTTACCCACATCTTTGTATTGACTCAACAAATAAAGTTAGATTCAGTTTGGTAAAAAAAATGTACAAATGTATTATGACTAGTGAATTATAATTTTTCTATCATTTCCACATTAATGTTAATAAGTTTCGTCTTACTGCTACAATAACTAAATATATAATAAAATAGTTGAGTAAATATAGTTCCTACTACATTATAAATTGACTTAAGTATTATTTTTTCAGATATTAATATTTTTAGACTCAAAAAAATCATTGAATAATTAATTGTAGATTGTTACTGATGCATTAATGCTTGTTGTACAATTATCATTTTTAAGTTTTAGTGCTTGTGTATTGATTTTTTTTTTTAATTTAATTTGTATGCTTATTTATTTTTATGCCTTTAATTGTATATCTCTACAATGTATAATTTATAGTTAATGTTAAATTACTTTGATTTTTAAAATTATTTTTATTTGTTTTATATTCTAAAATCAAATAATAGAATACATATTTTAAAAGTTAAATACACTGTTAAAATTATTTTTGTGTATTTATATCTTTTTTAGACTTTCTTATCTAATTTTATACATTTTTTTTATTGATATATTATAGATTTTTATAACTAAATAGGATTATCTCCATTTAAATTAATTAGTGTTTATTTATTGAAAGAGTTGAATTATATAACTAGGTTTTTAATTTAAATTTATTCTGAAATTGATTTGCTATAAATTTATAAAAAGTATTATTAGAGTTGAATTACATATTTTAAATAATTATTTGTTAACTACATTTGGTCATAACTTAGTTATTATAAACTAAGCTTTATTTTTTTATAAAGTTATATAATTATTAATTATTATAATGTTAGGTCCCTCTGATTGAAATTTTATAATAATACATTAAATATATACTCTATAAACTTATTTAGCAAAATGTATGATTAAAAATTAGTTGTTATAATGTTGGTATTAAATTTTAGATACTTGTATTTTTGTTTTAAACATTTTACTCTAATTTCTAAAGAACTCATGTTTCTTAGATTTCTTAATACTGGTTAACAGACATTTTTATTATTCATCAATACGTACTCTTGTATTGGTTGTTCAGGATGATTCAACCCATATCTATTGGTTACCTGATTGGTCATTTTGATTCACCATCTACTACTGACTTGTACACAGCAATTGTGGCTGCAATTGCATTGCTGTTATCTACATTGTTGTGCACAATTGGAATGCACCAATATATGCTTGGTCAAGTTGAAATTGGTTTTAAAATACGTGTTGCTGTGACCACTATTATCTACTCAAAGGTACACACAACCTATAAAAAAATTTCTCAAAATTAAAAAATAATGATATTAGATAGAATTAAAAAAAAAATTTACCGTATTAAATACCGTGAATTCTTAAGTTCTTTTTCAACGTAGTTTCTGATGGTTTTTTCATATATGTATCTTATTACATAGCATTGTAGTTGATGTTGTGATCTTTGCTTATTTTGTTACTTTTTCTATCTTCTCTTTACTTTGCATTGTTAACAATCTAATTAAATAAGCTTGTACAAATTTTTATTTATTTCATGCACAATTCTGTTTTGTTTTATACTAGAAAAGTAGCTGTACATACAACAAAATTGAAAATTTTAAATGTATTATTTGCTTTATTTTATTGATACCAATATGTGTTTGCATTATTATTTTAGTTAATAACATACTAATATGACTTTTATTTCATTAATAAAATTCAAATTTTATTTTTTCAATGTAATATACTTTAAATTTAATTGGACTTATTTGAAATATTAGTATGTGTTCGTATAATTTGATATTCATTGATGAAGTATTATAATAATTAGAAGTATTAATAGTAGTTTATATTTTAAGCATGATATAATTCATCAAAGTTATTTGAAATAATTATTTTTTCAGTTGTAGATAAATAAATTATAAATATATACCTATCATCTCGTAAATGATTATATAAGTACATTATATAAGTTACAAAATATTAATATGATAAAACTATATGCTACAGATAATTTTATCCAACCCGAGGATGGTTAGGTTGCCCTCTTGGCTCTTAATATTTTTTATGATAATTATTATTATGTATAAACTAAAATATTAGATATACTTAATGGAATAGCTGAATTTAATTAAACTTTATTTTTTTATAATAGTATCTCCTATTTACAATTTTTTTTTTTTAATAATTCTTAGAAAAACTAAATGAACAATTTAATTATTTGGATAATATTTTTTATTTAAATACTTGATATAAATGTATTTATAATATGGAATAATTATTTGTAATTTTTTTAAAAAACAAAGTTTTAAATTTAAGATATTTAGTAATTTTAGTGATTTTAGTTCCTATAATAAAACAATATACAATGCTAAAAAAAATATTCGATTTGAAAGTTTTAAGTTTTTAATAATTATCTTTAATATAGGTAGTCTTTCTTCTGTATATTGTTTTATAAATGTATACTATATAGTGTATATGTTAGCGTTAATATATAAAATTCTGTAATTTTATAAAATAACTATATAGTTATTTTATAGAATTATTTTTGGGTACTTTCAGTTAATATAGTGAATGAATTCATAAGACCATAAATATATACTTCAACTAGTTATTCTACATACCAACTAGATATTTTATAAACTAATAATAATGATTTAGTTAGTGTATTTAAAACTATTTTTGAATCTATGTATAATCACTTTGAAAAACTTAATTCTGATTTGTTCAATGTCAATTTATTAGAATTATTAAATTATTATTATTTTTACAAATTACAATTATTAGTATACAAAATCTTATAGTCAATTACTAGTTATTTAATAAAATAACATAATACATACATTGCCACTATTTACATATACATTTATTCATCAGATCTAAAAAGCATTTTTTGTAATAGAGTGCTTTTCTACAATTCTAATCTATAATTACAAATACAAAATCATTATTTATATAAAAAAAATCTAAATAAATTATTTTTTTTATAATAAGAAATGATTTAAAATAGTTTGGTTGACAAAAACTTTAGTTAAACATTTGAAGTGATTTGATTGAAGTTTTAAAACTGGTATTTATAAGGTTCTATATACTGTAGGCAAAAATATTTTATAGCATGGCATAACAAGAACATTCGAAACAATTATCTTTTTGAATTTTACTCAGAAGTAATGGATTAAGTTTCAATTTTATACACTGTATAGTGTATACATCTTATTTAGATATTTAATATTAGATCTTTAATTATAACTTATAAGTTATAACTATTTTTTTTCTTTTATGTACTATATGTAATATATAATGTATTATAATTAGCAATATCCGTCAAATATTACTAATTTGAAAAATTGAAAATATATAGTGATTTTTCATATGTTTTGAATTTTAAATTTAGTATTGATTTAATTTGATCATTATTTAAATATTTGTTTTTGTTTTATACTTTCAGACTTGAAATTGTACCTTAACCTTATTTAAAATATGTACACTAAAAATATTACTTACGGTTTATTTTTATGGTGAATAATAAAATAAACTCTTACTCATAAACTAAAGTTTATTCAAAATAATCTTTTGCAATGAGTATTGCTGTTAAACTTGATATCATTTAATATAACTTGTAACGTGGTCGGAGAACCTTGTTACAATATTAGTTATTCAGGGAAGGTATTCTATTCCTTATGGATAAGTTTTCCGTAGCTGGGGGTTAGAGCACTATTATGAGGTGATTATCAATAATAATACACGTTTGGTTTATATATCTATTAATTATATATTTAAAATATACATAACAGTTTGGTAGATGGCTGTTAATATTTGTAATACTTGGTTCACACTCGTTGATGGTCAGTGTCGAACTGCTGTTGTGTGTCATTTTAATATATTAAATAAAAATTCGGAAGTGTGAAATGTGTTGAGTGTGTATATTTTGTGTTAATTAATCATATTATAGTGTGTTTAATGTGTAATAGTTATTTATATAGGGTGTAACGAACGTTACAAACTATTCTCCCTTTTATTTCAACTTTTAGTGAGTATTTACAATTTACTTTCCTACTTTTTTAAAAAACTACACAACACTGAATAGGTCTTTAAAATTAGATAAGGGCTCCTTTGTAGGTATGGGTACAAGCATCTGCAAATTTTTTTGGGAAAAATTATTGGCGTATGGGCCACGGCAGTGTAAGTTATAGCCATTTAATCACTGTCAGTGACAGGCCTGCTGAGCAAAGTCATTATTAAATAAAATTAGATAAAATGTATTTGAACCAATTTTTCTATTATACCAGTGTACCTGTACAACATACTTGCAATTAATAATTTTAGCTATTCAAAATTTATTTAACCAATTGTAAAACAAAAGGCTTCTTTATTCTGTATGCTGCATCTAAAATTAAAGTTTGTGCATGCCTAAAAGACCTTTGTATTTCTCTTTTCCTAATAATACCACTGGTTAGTTAATATCTTACAGCATATAGCTTTAAATAAACAAATAATAACTTTGTTTAGATGTAAAAGTGTATGAGTAAAGATTTAAATTTCTATGTACTTTTTTTAAAGAGCTTTGAAGAATAACTTACCAAATATACATAATATACCGAATATACTTACCAAATAAATACTATATGATTATTTTTAAAGAAATTATCAATAAATTATTATATTGTTTTAATCTAATAGAAAATCAAGATATGTAGTGCTTGCACACCCAAGTTTATTCTTCTAGAAATTTTACGTAATAATTATGTTATAGAATTTAATAGTATTAAAAAATAAAAATACATAATAATTAACTATAGTTTTAATTAATTCTTATTGTTGATGAAATCATGTGCATTTTTCATTATGTGCTTAATTTAGATATTTAATCAAATGTTTAATAGTTTGTTGTTTCATTATTATTAATAATTTGTGTTGTATATTGTACGCATATTAATTAATATATACATATTTATAAACTAAAAATATTTGTAAAAATAATTTGATCTTAAGTGCATGAGTACTATCTATATTTCATGAAAATAAAATAGTTGATTAAAATTTTTCATAAAATCTATGAAATTTGATAATGAACACTAGGGACAAAACTACAAAAGTAGTGCATACTGATTAATATCTCTCTTAAAATTAAATTGATAATGAATGTAACAGTTGTATGTAATATTACATTTTATTTAGTATATTTTAGTACTTTTCTTATTAATAATAGTTAGAAGTTAGAACTCTGTGAAGAAATTGGTTTTCAATTATATTTTAGAAGAACATAGTAAATATATATGGGACATGATAAATCAGATATATTTTTTTAATTAACCGTGTTGATTATCAGAGAATATTTTTTGTGTTTGATATGACTTATATAGTGTATGCCAGCCGTTCTTCTTGGGTCGTATAATCGCACAATTTGAACCAGACATACCATCAGATCAGTCTTCTCATCTTGGGATAGTTTATGGGATTTGTTTGTTGGGAGCTGTTGCGTTCAAGACTTTTGGTTTCACCGCCTACGATATGCTCACCACGCACATGGGCATGAAGATGCGTGTGTCAACGTGTTTTCTGATTTATAATAAGGTACCTTTGCGGTCCTTTTCATGATAAGAGTATTTAATTAACCCAACACAAGTGTGATTGCTTAATGCATTTTCCTGGCAAACAAAAGATAGCATTTTTATCTAATTTTGAGTATGAATTAAATGTTTTTAAAAAATATATTGATTCTATATATATTTGTTTTACACATT
Source organism: Aphis gossypii (assembly GCF_020184175.1). NCBI lineage: Eukaryota > Metazoa > Arthropoda > Insecta > Hemiptera > Aphididae > Aphis > Aphis gossypii. The sequence continues at coordinate 11,048,556 of NC_065532.1, read as the reverse complement.
ATAGTTGGTTTTAATACATATCCCTTTTCAAGTTCAATAAATTGAAGTTATTTCTTGAAATATAATAGTATTATTATTAGATTTATCTAACCACATTATTAATACAATCAATTATTAATGTTTTATTTATGGTAATATTATTGAAATTAAATCTAGTAATATGAACCCTTTTTAACAGTTATAAATTATGTTAAGCTATTTATTTAATTGGCAAATTCTATTCAATAAAATTACAGTATGACACTTAGGTGTGATTTAAATTTAAATCAATTTAAGTTTACATTATTAAATTGTTGATTAAAGTTTAAATTATTGATATTATACAAACATTTAATTTATATTATATTTAGTCGAAAACAACTGTAATTTTTATTTTAATATTGAAGTACGGATATAATAATTTAAATGACTGCATATGCATACTAGTTACAAAAGACAATAAATATTATAATATCTTTTGTGAGCAACATTTCAAATGATAATCATTTCAATAATTTAACGTTTTGTTTCTGAATGAGACTCTCTAGCTTAACATTTTCCTTTGTAGGTTACTATTAGTTCAATTTAATAAGCTTTTGTAATGTTATCTTTTGCTAGTCAACTTGCTATATTGCTATTTTTTATTGCTATTGCACTGAATCTTGTTAATATTTATGTGTTTCTTGTGCTTTTTAACATGTGTGAAAATAATTTTATTTTTAGTTAAATGTTTAAATTATAAACATTAAAAATTTATTTCAGTAGATATTTTATTAATTATCTATCAAGTATTGTAGATTATTATATTCACATCTAGAATACAATAGGTATACTTGCACTTATCATACTAAATTCAATTACTTTGTAGTTAGTAGTCAAAACTGTTATTAAATATTACAATATTTTGTTATATTTTAGAAAATAACCAAAATAACATGTTTTTGTAAGAAAAAAAACTAGGTAGTAGGTAATTGTATAAATTAATTGAATGATTAGGTATATTTTAATGTAAAATAACATTTGAGTTTTTATTAACTTATTAATTAATAATTTTTAATATTGAAATATATATTTGACATTCATTACAACTTAATGTGGTTTTAGGTTTTATTAATATTTGTATGTATGTGTAGGTATTATAATGTATTGACAACTATACTTAATTATATAATTAGTTAGATATAAAACTAAGATCTATATGTTTTACCTATACATTATTATATTCCATAAATAAGCCAAAATCTACCTATTAACAAAAACAAAATAACTAAAATGGTTTTTTTTTTAAGTTAAAAATGTTGGTTGTTAGTTTTTTCATGGGTACTAAGCATACCTAATCAATGTAATAAATAACTTAGTTGTTTTTGTATGTATATAACTTAATAATGTAAATTATAAATATGTTATTACTTATTAGATACCATGTCCTTTTCATTTTCAAATTTTTGTATAGTAACTTTTTACACTTCTAATAAATCTTAAGATTGCATTCTCTCTATTTTATTTTGTATAGTTGGCAAAATTTTAGTTTATGTATTTTTGTAGTAGTGGTTTTGAAAGGAATAATGATGGTGATCACTCTGTTTTCCTTTTGGACTTTTTATGTCTATTTTAAATTTCAAAATATAACATTAATTTAACTTAAGTCCAACTAAAAGAACTTAGAAATTCTACAATTAGAGGATAAAAATATTTTTTTGTCCCCTGTTACTAATTTCGGGGAATAACTCTCTTTGTGATATTTTGTCTAAACCGCTTCTGTATTTTTGCCATATACCCTTGGACGATGACTGTCACCCATAAGTTACCTGGTCTGTACAATGCTTACATTTGTATGTGACTTTGCAACTGTTTGAAATTTGATAAATATATGCTAGTAAATATTAATTATTTGATCAATGAACACATACCAACATTCTTTTGATTTATTTTATGCAATTTATAGTCTAGATAATTGATTGATGTGTGTGGGTATAGTGTGCATTTTAATTTTTTTGGTTGTTTGGTAAGTAAAAAAAGGAGAATTATATAATATATTATTTATTGTCTAAATTTAGACGTTTAGGACAATAATGTATGTATACAATTTATTATTTATGCAGAACATAAATAGGATTATATTGTATTTTTTAATTTTATTTTTATTAATATTATAATTTTCAACAGAATGAATAATGTGTTTTATATTACATATATGTATATATATATATATATATATATATACAGGGGCGTATTTAAGGGGCACATGGTACCCACCATATGGCCTTCCACCCATTCATCTTATTTTATACGTTTTAAGTTTTATTACTGAGAATATTGACCTCTCTTACTCTTCACTCACTGGCACACGATTAGGTAAATTTGATTTTTTGTTCGTGCGCCTTCCTCCATAAGACATTGAATACGCTCCTGTGTATATACTTACCTATATATATATATATATGTATGTGTGTGTGTGTATGTGTGTGTACCTATGTAGAATGTCTCAGCCTCTGCTCATTGGCGGACTGTTAGCATATTTCGACCCTGATGAGTCCAGACAATCCGACTTAGAGCACGCATATATTTATGCATTTGGTTTGGTGTTGAGCATGTTTGCTACTCTGATCTTGTATCATTCAACACAATTAGAAATCATACATTGCGGGATGAAGATGCGTGTTGCCTGCTGTTCAACAATATTTTATAAGGTATATAAATTCTTAACAAAACTTAACGAGTTTTTTTTTTTTAATTTGATTATGTGAGTTATTTGAAAGCAGCTTTGGAAGGAACACATCTTGTTCTATTTTCGATTGTTTACTCAAAATTAATTATACCTATTAACTACATTCTTTATAGTTAATGTGTTATTACTCTAATTATTATTTAAACATTTATCAAACAACCATATTCTATTATATTTATTATTTATTATTGTGACGAGTAATCCCTTGTTAGTTGTTTGTTATCTTTATCTAATTAGCCTAATATAAAAACAATAAAGATTGATATAAATAAACTATACAAGCAATGCTATAATATTATTTTAGTATAATATTATGTATTACATAAGTTATTTTCGTCGATGCGATTGTACATAAACTATTTGTTTTATAATAATTAATAAATAAAATTTAGATAACATAAGTCCTAATACGCAATAATGTGTAATAAAATAAAACATAATCTCATTGTTAAGAATATTCGTTATTTGGTCCATTATTACAGATCTAATAATAATTATCTATCTAATGTTATTTATTTTCTAGCTGATTAATTTTATCGCTTATAATTTTTTATTAGGTTTTTGTTTCCTACTGTTCTTCGATTTTTAATTTGGTACATCTGCATTCTGCAGTTAATACAATGTAAGAACTTAAAAAAATGTCATGCAATGTGTAAAAACAGTGGTATTTTATGTAGAATCAAAATCATATATCATCTAATATTTACTATATAGGTAGTAAGTATCTATATTAATTATAATTTTGTTATTTTGATTTTTGATAAATCTTGTACTGTTCGATTATTTTAAAATTAATTCTGACTGATAATAAAATCAAATAATGAATAAATGATATTTAATGCGTATTAGTTTATTGCATCATATTTGTACCTGTTAATATAAAATTATGTAATAGTTTCTTTCTTTTAAAGAATAGATTACATTTTTATTTGTCCCATGATTCTATTGAAATAAAATATTTTTTCCGCGTTTTATACTACAAAAAACAATTTAGTTTGTTTTAATTGAATATGTATTAGTAAATTCAATTAATTATAATTAAATCATACCTAACTAAATATTTACCTGTTACAACCTATATGAATTTAAAAAATAAAAACATGTTTGGATTACTCATGCTTAATATTATTTATGATTTTATTTCATAGTGAATGTACTTTATATGAAACAATATGTGAGTACATTTATTGAATACCTAATGCAAATTTGGTGTGTGTGTGTGTGATATTTGATTTATATCTTACAAAATAACTTAATGTCTTTTCTTAAGTTTTTGTATGTAGGTATGTATATATACTAATTACTTGTGAAGCGCATGAACTATATATATATATTATATATTATGCCTTTTTTAGTCAAGTATAAGTAAATATAACTTATCCTATAATCAGGGCTATAATATCCAAATATAATTCTCCTTATTAATTTCAAATTTTTGGTTTTAAAAATTGATTTTCCACTATTCTGGATAGTTACAGTTAAACATCCATTTTTTCATATAGGTATCTACATTATTCACACTTACCTACAACCTGTACCAATATTTTCAAAAATGTATTATAATAATAATGATGTGTATAAATTCTGTGTATATAAATTGTATATTGTTTGTGCATGTTGTTTGAGCTTTAATAATATTTTAACGTAGAAAATAAAATATTTGATGTTTTTGCATGGTTTGTGTATTATAATTATTTTATTGTATATATATAATGCTAAAAAAATGTTAATACTGTTGTTAGATTTGATTTAAAATATAATTATTTATTGACTTAAAAATATCAGTTAATTATATCAATAGTCTTGTCTTTATAAATAATATGAATAAGTATATAAAAAAAAATAAGACATTTATTATTGTATAGGCATTACGGCTAAGTAAAACTGCTCTTGGTGAAACCACGGTTGGTCAAGTAGTAAATTTGTTATCAAATGATGTAAATCGATTCGATATAGCAGTTATATTTCTGCACTATCTATGGATCGGTCCATTGGAAACTATTGTGGTCACATATTTTTTGTGGCAAGAAGTAGGCGTGTCGTCAATATTTGGAGTAGGCGCCTTACTTATGTTCATTCCTCTACAAGGTTTGTAAGATAGTTTTTTTTAATGCCAAATACCTTATATAGAGTGGACCTATATAGGTTACCTATTATGGGGTTTAATATTTATTATAATGTGAAACAATGTTGAACTTTTAGGATGGTTGGGTAAAAAAACTTCGGAACTTCGAATGAAAACGGCCATCCGGACTGACGAAAGAGTTCGTTTGATGAATGAAATCATTTCTGGTATACAAGTGATTAAAATGTATACTTGGGAAAAACCTTTTGCTTACCTTGTACAATACGCTAGAAAGTACGTTCATAATATATTAGTCTTAATATAAGCTGTGACTTGGTAAATACAAAAATACAACTTATTTAAACGTATTTATAATTTGTTTTATATAATGATAGGAAAGAAATTCAACAAATTAAGGGATCCTCTTACATAAGAGGTGTTTTATTATCATTCATAGTGTTTCATACTAGAATTGCACTGTTCTTCAGTATTTTATCGTACGTGCTACTCGGAAATTTTATCACCGCTCAAAAAGTATAAATTGCCGTAATAATTTTTATACTATAATTAAAATAATACAAAATTTAACACACTTTCATGTTTTTAGGTGTTTGTCATAACTTCGTACTACAATATATTACGAACAACGATGACGGTATTTTTCCCTCAAGGTATTGGACAAATAGCTGAGATGTTAATATCTATAAAACGCCTTCAAGTATAAACAATTTTATGTTTATTTAAAAAATTTATATATTTATAGTCAATAAATATAATTTAAACGATATTTGTATTTTTTTTAGAATTTTCTATTGTATGAAGAAAAAAACACTCAAGTGGCAAATCGTTCAAAGGCTGACAAAGCTTCTAATGGTGTGAGAAAACCAATCATTATTAATGACAATGATACATCCTCACTGAATGACCAAAATGACCCTGAACAATTGGGAAATCTAGGAATAGTTGTTTCTAATGCTACTGCTAAGTGGACAGATGCTCAAACTGAAAATTCTTTGGAAAATATCAATCTAACCGTAAAACCTGGTAGATTAGTTGCAGTTATTGGTCCTGTAGGAGCCGGAAAAGTAAAATATACAAGAGCTATGAAATATAATTTCGATTATAATATTATAAAATCTATTACAGAGTTCATTATTACACGCAATTTTACGAGAATTGCCACTTTCCGAAGGAAATATTTCTGTGCGTGGTGTAGTATCTTATGCATCGCAAGAACCGTGGTTATTTGCCGGATCGGTTCAACAAAATATTTTATTTGGTTTGCCAATGGACAAAGAACGCTATAGAAAAGTAACAAATTAGTAAAATGTTCTGATCCATAGTATTAATTTGTGAACTTATTTTTTTGTAAACCAGGTTATTAAAGTATGTGCATTGAAAACAGATTTTGAACAGTTTCCTTATGGTGATAGAACAATTGTAGGAGAAAGAGGTGTTTCACTTAGTGGCGGACAAAGAGCAAGAATTAATTTAGCTAGGTAAGTTCAGTTGATGACTTGTTGCAAGCAAGTTCTTAAGAATAATAATTAGTAATCATTTTAGCTTCTATGCAGAGCGACAAATGTATTGATTTTACAATAATCAGTATTTTTTTGCTGTTATTATTATTTTGGGGGTGAAAAAATGTTTTGATTTTAAGTTTTAGGGGTGGTATCTAATATAAAACTAAATAGGTATTTTAGAAGATCAAAAGTAAAAAATTCCCAGAAATAATCTTTATTATGGGCAAATATAAAAAGTAAATAAAAATGAGAATTTTTACACTAAACCAAAACTGATTTACATATTTTATTATAATTTAAAAGCAAATAAGCGTAAAACTTTAATTTTTCATCAAATTTCATTAAGTGTAGAAATTATTATTTTCTATACAATATAATAAAATTAAAAATATTTTGAGTTTTTTTTTTTTTGAGCTATTTAGTTATGAGAAATTTTTGATTTTTTTATAGTTTTTTCCCATAAATTAGGTACTGTATAAAATTAATTATTTGGAAATTCACCTATATTACAAAATAAACCTACTATAGTTATTTTTGTATCTGTATAAATATTATGAAAAAACATAGGTCAATTTTTTTTTCACATTTCAAATTTTTACAAAATCAGAACAATTTACAAACTACAAGTGTTTTTTTTAATACAAATTGAATACAATATTCCTCATTTAGTGTGACATTGGAACTAAAAAATTTAAGACATACATGAATACAATTATTTTTTATAAACATTTGAAGTACAAATGATGATTAAATGACATATTTAAATAATGAATAATAATTCTCATATTATATTATAATTTAAAAACATTCATGGAGATTTAAAATTTTTATGAATACTATAAATTAAATTTACGTAGTGACATTTTCAAAATTTGTAGATCTGATTGGATTTAAGATATTATATTATTATACCATAAACCTATTCATACCATTTTATGGTAAGCCGGTATTGACTCAAAAGTTAGTAACAATAATATAATATGGTTTAAATTATATTTATTATATTAGTATTATCATAGGTAATAAATGCCATGATTTAAGTAACTAATAAATTAGTTCAATATACTTTTAATAAATTGTAAAATTGTTTTAATTGCATTATCAAAAAACATATTATGAAATTAACTTAATGATATAGACTGATTGATGATCATTGCTCAAAATTGTTTTTTTTCTGTAGAATATTAGAATAGAATGATATATCATTGAATTCAAATTTAACACATTCATTTTAAGTGACCCACTCGTCATCTAGTCAGCAGAGTAGTAACCATATTTTGTCTACCTTTTTATAATATTTATTTGATTAAATGTATTATTATATTAGAAGTCATTGTATATTACTTTCGATTGTGTTTGAAATGTTTTATCCTGTTAAATATAATTAGTGAATAGTAAAGTACATTGCACTAATTTTCTTTTTTGTGCTAGTTGAAAAAGAAACTTTTAATATGATCCTTACACCATATAATTAAATTACTTTTTTTTTTCTTTGAAATAATTCAAAATTTTATGCTTTTTTGTTACAGAGCTATTTATAAACCAGCGGATATTTACTTATTGGATGATCCTTTATCTGCTGTAGACACTCATGTTGGCAAACATTTATTTGAGATATGCATAAAAGGTAATTTTAAATACAATCTAAAGTTGTCATAATTAAATAACTGTGAATAATTCAATTTTTTTTAGGCTATTTGAAAGAGAAAACTTGTATTCTAATTACTCATCAATTACAATATTTAACTAAAGTTGATCAAATTGTTTTAATGGAAAATGTTAGTATTATTAAATATATAATTATGTGATGTATGCATTTTTGTGGTTTAAATGTGATAAATGTTAAATAAATAAAATAAGTAATTATAAATAATGGTTAATGACTATGTAATATTTTATTTTAGGCAAATATATTAGCTGAAGGTTCATACCAGGAACTTCAAGCTTCTGGTTTAGACTTTACAAAATTGCTTGGTTCTTTAGTAGAAACAACTGCTGTATCAGATAATGAATCTAGTTCTAAATATGCTAGTACCCATACATTAAGTCCACGTACCATTTTATCACGACAAGTTTCTATTCAAAGCGTTGCTTCGTCCGTTGATGAGGGTAAACTCGGAACTCAGGAAGAACCAATTGAAGTAGCTGAAACTCGTTCATCTGGAAATATTTCGCTTACTGTATACTCATCATATTTTTCTGCTGGTGGAAATGTTTGTAAAATATCATTTTTATTGTTCATGTGTGTTTTCACCCAAGTCTTAGCATCTGGAGGAGATTATTGGATAACATATTGGTACTACACAGCACTATTATAATTTTGGTATTTATTTTATTACATATCTAATTTTTTTTTTTTAGGGTCAATTTAGAAGAATTAGTTTTTCGTAATACAAGTAGTGTAAATGATAGAATATTGACACCTACCGACAATAATAGTACAACTACATCAACAACTAGTGGTATATCTGATAAATTGTTATGGTGGACGATTTCACGGCAAACTTGTGTCATAGTTTTTGCTGTCTTGACATTTTCTATGATATTATCTACACTTATTAGATCTGCTACATTTGTGTCAGTTTGTATGAGAGCGTCTATGAACCTGCACAACAAAATGTTCAATGCTATTACTAGAGCCACCATGTATTTTTTCAACACTAATTCATCTGGTAAAAATTGTGTAGATTATTGTATATTAATTAGGTATACATAATTTATTTATTTTATTTTATCAGGACGAATTCTCAATCGATTTTCAAAAGACATGGGTGCAATTGACGAAATGTTACCTGTTGCTTTAATGGATTGTATACAAGTAATATTAATATTAACTAAATCAAAAATATATGGAACCAAATCCTATAATTTATGTTCATTATAGATTGGATTAACACTGTTGGGAATCATTATCGTTGTTGGACTGGTTAATGTATATCTTATGATACCAACATTTATAGTTGGGATAGTCTTTTATAAAATTCGAGTTTTCTATTTGTCGACTTCTCGAAGTGTTAAACGATTGGAAGGAGTTAGTAAGCACACATGAGTTTTTATGGCTCATTATTGATATTGTGAAATAATATAATATTTTAAATGTGAATTTTATTTATTTTTTTAACAAAAATTAGCTCGAAGTCCTGTATTTGCACATTTAAACGCATCTTTACAAGGTTTAACAACAATTAGAGCATTTGAAGCAGAACAAATTTTATCTAAAGAATTTGACAACCACCAAGTTAGTAAAAATAGCTATACATATTTTATATATAGGTATAAAATATATACTTTTTTTTTGTATCATTTAAATGTTTATTATTTCAACAATTTTAGGATTTACATTCTTCAGCATGGTATTTATTTATATCTTCAAGTAGAGCATTTGGTTTTTGGCTAGATATGGTCTGCCTTGTCTATATAAGTGTAGTAACATTCAGCTTCTTAATCATGGGCAGCAGTAAGTTAAAAAAATAATTATAAAATAATACAAATGTTCATATGTTGTAAGCATTATTTATTTGATTTAATTTTAGATACATTTGGAGGAAATGTAGGTCTGGCTATTACTCAAGCAATTGGACTGACTGGTATGTTCCAATGGGGAATGAGACAATCGGCAGAATTGGAAAACCAAATGACATCAGTTGAAAGAGTACTAGAATATACAAATGCCCCACAAGAATCTGCTCTTGAATCACCTCCCGGTAGTTTTAATTAATTGTTTAATAACCAAGCATAAATTAAATGACACTGAGCATGATGTTTTGTTAATAATTGTTTCTAGAGAAAAAACCATCAAAAGAATGGCCCCAGAAAGGACAAATTATATTCAAAAACTTTTATTTACGTTATAGTCAAGATTCACCACATGTTTTGAAAGATCTCAATATAAAAATTGAATCGATGGAAAAAGTAATTTTTAGTATTAAATCATATTTTAAAACAGTTATTAATGACTATATTGTATTTAGATCGGAATTGTTGGTAGAACTGGTGCTGGAAAATCGTCCTTGATAGGAGCATTATTTAGATTAGCTGTGAATGAAGGTTCCATATTTGTTGATGATTTAGACATAAATGATTTGGGATTACATGAACTTAGATCCAAACTTTCCATCATTCCTCAGGAACCAGTTTTATTTTCAGGAACAATGCGAAAAAATTTAGATCCTTTTGATGAATACCCAGATCATGCCCTTTGGAATGCTTTAGACGAAGTAATGATTGATATGTATTTTAATACTTATGCTTGAATAATAGTTACAATTCGCATATTAATCATAATACTGTTGTTCAAGGTTGAACTTAAGGATGCAGTTGAAGATTTACCTGGTGGTCTAAACTCAAAAATGTCTGAAGGTGGTTCTAATTTCAGTGTTGGCCAAAGACAATTGGTGTGTTTAGCTAGAGCTATTGTTCGAAACAATAAAGTCCTTGTGTTGGATGAAGCCACTGCCAATGTTGATCCACAGTAATAAATAAACCATAAAACAACTATCATCTATTGATTCTGTAAAATATTCAAGCTACATGATTTCTTGTTTTATTTTTACAGAACTGATGCGTTGATTCAAAATACAATTAGAAATAAGTTTAAAATGTGTACAGTCTTAACAATCGCTCATCGATTGAATACCGTCATGGATTCGGACAAGGTTCTTGTAATGGATGCTGGTAAAATGGTTGAATTCGATCATCCACACAATTTGTTGAAAAACAAGGATGGGTTTTTGTACAAAATGGTGGATCAAACTGGAAAGGCGACAGCTGAATTGTTACATAGTGTAGCTGCCGAGGTAATATATTTTATAATTTTCCATTTTTGTTTGACTATCAACATGTGGCATAATCTAATGTTGATTTAATGAAATAAATTTGTTTGTATAGAGCTATAAAACCCAGCAGTTGACTAGAGAATCTCCAATCAAACTAATTGACGAAGATGTAGATGACACAAATGGAAATACATAGTTATTTTTTTCCAAAGTTATTAATATTAATCACATGATGCCTTACATAATACATTATTATTATAAAACATTTTTTTAATGACCATGATCAATTTTCACAATGTTAAAATTGCTGTGTTATTTTAAGAAAACTTTGTACAACAAGTTTATCCTATATTTACGTTTCAATTTCAAATCAAATTAGTTTTTAGTAGTCAATGTTAGTATTTTCAAGACATTTAAACATTTTGTTTTATGGTTTATATTGTATACTATAGGGATAAGTAAGTTGTTGTCTGTTAAATTCTACATGTTTATTTTGTTAAATTAAAGATGATCACTTTTGTACTTAAGTGTTGTCTATTTTTCTGTTCCAAGAAATTTCATAATATGAGTAATTTATAAAGATATTAGTTTCACATTTATCAAAGATTTATAAAGCAATTATTTATACAAAATGTGCTATGACTATAATGTAGATATATGAGCTGTTTAATTATTGTTGTTAATAATTTAAATAATTATTTGAAATATTTAACACTTCCTAATTTCCAACTCTTACACAAATTTGTATACTTAGTTTTAGGCTGTTCTTTGGAGTTTTATAATAAGTCTCTGAATATTACGTAAATAATAATATACTTTTACAGGCATTTCTTTAATAACAAAAATAGTACCTATTTTAGTTTTTTTTTTCAAATATAATTTTTTTTTTTTTTGTATTGTATAATTTAAGAGAACTCTATACCCGTATGTGTTACGTCAGTCGTACAAATATAAAACGGCAAAAACTGCTTTTCTGGGAAAAGAACCGAGAAGGCTACAGTCATAACTATGAATCGAACTTTTCACCACATTTAAAGGAGAATTTTAACTGTGAAATATTGTTTTTATTTTGTCAAAATCACTCATACTAAAAAAGTTTTATTATTACAAAATCAATTATTTTTAAACTTAAATAACTTTTTTTGTAGTTCTGATATTGAAAAAATTGAAATGATATTTCACATATTAGCCTTCTTGATGTTTCCCGTGCAAAACAGTTTTTGCTGTTTTTGCTTTCATGTTTTACATTTGTAAGACAGAGACAACACATACGGGTATAGTCTTCTCTTAATTATTTATGTATCAACTTTCATTTGAGACTACCTGTTCCTCATTAGCATCAAATCAGGCAAAATTAGAACTGAAATTAGAACCACCTTCAGACATTTTTGAGTTAACTAGGTAAATCTTCAACTGCATCCTTAAGTTCAATATTGAACAACAGTATCATGATTAATATGAGAATTGTAACTATTATTCAAACATAAGCATTACTAATACCATAAGTATCAAAAAATTAAAAAATACATATTGATCTTACCTATTTCGTCTAAACCATTCCAAAGGACATGATCTGGGTATTCATCACAAGGATCTGAACTTTTTTGCATTGTTCCTGGGAACAAAACTGGTTTCTAAGAAATGAAGTAAGGTTTGGATTTAACTTAATGTAATCCCATGTCATTAATGTCTAAATCATCGACAAGTATGGATCCTTCATTCACAGTTAATCTAACAATGCTCCTATCAGAGGCGACTTTCCAGCACCAGTCCTGGTAGATCCTTGTAAAGATGCATTTAAATGTGCAAATACAGGACTTCGAGCTAATTTTTGTTAAAAAAATAAATAAAATTCACATTTAAAATATTATATTATTTCACAATATCAATAATGAGCCATAAAAACTCATGTGTGCTTACTAACTCCTTCCAATCGTTTAACACTTCGAGAAGTCGACAAATAGAAAACTCGAATTTTATAAAAGACTATCCCAACTATAAATGTTGGTATCATAAGATATACATTAACCAGTCCAACAACGATAATGATTCCCAACAGTGTTAATCCAATCTATAATGAACATAAATTATAGGATTTGGTTCCATATATTTTTGATTTAGTTAATATTAATATTACTTGTATACAATCCATTAAAGCAACAGGTAACATTTCGTCAATTGCACCCATGTCTTTTGAAAATCGATTGAGAATTCGTCCTGATAAAATAAAATAAATAAATTATGTATACCTAATTAATATACAATAATCTACACAATTTTTACCAGATGAATTAGTGTTGAAAAAATACATGGTGGCTCTAGTAAACCATAAAATGGATACATCTCATAATTATATATTTAATAATACTAACATTTTCCATTAAAACAATTTGATCAATTTTAGTTAAATATTGTAGTTGATGAGTAATTTTATTAGAATTCAAGTTCTTCTTTTACAAATTATATAAAAAAAATAAATTTTAGACAGTTATTGACGATTAAGACAACCTTAGAATTTAGATTGTATTCAAAATTACTTTTAATGCATATCTCAAATAAACATTTGCTAACATGAGTGTCAATAGCAGATAAAGAATCATCTAATAAGTAAATATTTAATATCCGATGATTTATAAATAGCTCTACAATAAAAAAAGTATAAAATTTTGAATTATTTCAAAGAAAACAAAATTAAATAATTTAATTATCTGTACTGTCCAGGTGAAAACTGGACGGTTGGCAACCCTAGTTAGTAGTTACTGCTCTGGTATACTAGAATAGACGTCGAATGGGTCACTTTAAATGAATGTGTTAAATTTGAATTCAATCTCAATGATATATCATTTTAATATTATATACAAAAAGAAAAAAACAATTTTGAGCGGAGTTCATCAATCAGCCTATCTATATCATCAAGTTAATTTCATAATATATTTTTTGATAATGCAATTAAAACAATTTTACAATTAAAAGTATATTAAACTAATTTATTAGTTACTGAAATCATTGCATTTATTTCCTATAATAATATTTTTTTAGGGTCAATTTAGAAGAACTAGTTTTTCGTAATATTTATATAATAAATATAATTTAAATTATATTGTATTATTGTTATTAACTTTTGAGTCAATACCGCCTTACCATAAAACGGTATGAATAGGTTTATGGTATAAAAATATAATCTCTTAGATCTAATCTTCAAATTTTGAAAATGTCACTGCTAAGATTTATAATATACCTAAAAGTTATTTGTTTTTAAATATCAACGAAAAGCATGAATTGTTTGAAGATAAATACCTAGTTATTAAACAGCGGCTTGAATAATGAATATCGTAAGTTATATATAAATTTGAACTATAAACAGTCATTAATATTAATGTGACTTTCCAGTAAAATTTTCGTTTTTATTGTAGTTAATTTTTCAATGTTAGTTATGAAAAGGAAATTTTTTATGAATTTCTAACTACATAATAATTTGCACGTTTTCGAAATTAAGCACACAGGACTATAATACACAGCACTATAAAATTAATAAATTTATTGTTCCACTCAGAATTTAAAAAAATACATCTTTATATTATAATGTCAATCATTAACCTTATGGCTTATTTCAATTTAATAAAAACTATAAAGCTAGGTTATCATGACAAGTGGCTAGGTTTGAGTCGTTAGAGACTTGCTAGTTGCTACGTACTAATTTCAGGTTTTATATTACCTATAGACTCAAGTTAATAGTAAAATTAGTTTACATTATACCTTATTTCTGTTATGTTTATTTTAATTTTTATAAGTATAGTTTGTTAATTTTTTTAGCAATTCATATAATTTTGTTTCGGCTGTGTGAAACAACTATAAACTCATCAGAACGTATACAATATTTTTTTATTGATTCATCATAGGTATACAAATTATGTATATTAAATTTTGATTTGTGTGTATAACCTGTCACATAAAATAATAATAAACAACTTATTGCAGTTTTAACTTTTTTTTAGAATTTAGATGCAACGTGACTATATTATTGTTAACATATATGTAATATGACTGATAAGTGATAACTTACGTCCGAGCTACTGTGGCGCTCTAACTAATACCTACTTAGGTATACGAGGTAACCAAATATACTTAATATATAAATATAAATTGGAATTTCTCATATATTTATGTGAAATATAGTCATTTGTTTATAATTTGAGAGTTATAACTCTAGACTAATACATAATTTTATAGGTTATTAAGGTGAACAGTTAATTATTTTTTCATTGAAATTTGTAATTAATAACTTTTAAAATAGGTACTCATATTTTATATAATTATTAGTTTATATTATCTGTTAACCTTTACAGTCTTGGATAAAAATGTATAAGAATTTGTAATAAAAGTGAATAGGAAATGTTATAAATAATGTTCAACTTCAAATATTTTAAAAAGTTTATGATAATTTTCAATTTATGTTACAACCGTCAACCGTGATGAGTATAGCTTTGTATAATTATTACCAGCTGTGAGAACACTGAGGACTGCAGTCCTAGAAATATTTATTGCATAAATACGTCTTATTATATTGATTTTGAATCAAATAGTGAAAGGGAATATTTTCTAGAAAAAAGTCTAAGGATTGACACCAAAAATATTCCTACCGATTTATATTTCTGTTTCGATTACCAGTTTTCATTTTTTTTTGATTTCGAATACCAGTAACAATTTATTATTTAATAAATTAATTGAATTTTTTGATAGTTTTTTTAAAAAAAAAAAAAAAAAATTGAACAAAAATATAAAACCATATTTAATGTTTCAATTAAAAATAAATAAAATGGGACCGTGGTGAAAGAAGTGTGCTAAATTCAAGTTTCCATGGGCGATGTAGTATAGCCTCATTATATAATTTATTAATTTATAGCATACCACGGTCTTATATAAAACCGTGTAGTATACTACGTCTTAAGTTAAGACTAATAATTTATAACAGTAAAACCTACCTCAGTGGCTAAGCTTGATAAATAACTAGTTATGTAGGCAGTTGTATATGTTACTTAAGTGTGTTATTTTAATTAATAATCATAAAGTTTGTTGGTTAGCAATTTTTTATAAAAGAACTAAAGAATGAATGTTTTATAAAAAGTAATATTTTTTCGAATAACCTCCAATTTTTTTTAGTAAAACTACTAATTTTTAGTTGTTTAAGCTAAAAATTAATTTTAAAGTTGTCGATAAGTTATAGCAAATATAATTCTAGCATTACACTAAGCATTTTTTCCACAGAGGTTAAAAAGCTTGAATAACGGTTTTTTTTGCATTTATATAAGATTATTAACACAGATTCATACATAATAAGTGTTATCTGACTGCTAATGCTGGTTATATATACTGGGTGTTCAATTTATTAAAGTTTAATTTTATTAAGAATATATTTTAAATCAATTAGATTATTAACACAAAAGTTCTTAAAATTCACATCTATTTAAAAATCATTGAGAAATTACTATATTTTACATTTTATTGATTGACTATAGTATTTTTTTAAAGTCTCCGGTAGGTAACTCACATTTTAGATTTAAAAAAATACATACTTTATATTTTAGAAAATCATTATTATAACTATAAATAATGTGTAATGAAAAAATGGAATATATTATATAATTATTAGATTTGACTATTCACAAAACTGTAATTATGGAAGTTATAACGCTTATAAAAACTTATAAATAACTTTTTATAACTTATAAAAAAAAACGTTTTACATGGATATCAGTGAATAAGTCAATTGAATCATACTTTATAACATATCATGTTCACGACCTAAGTGACCTATAAGGGACCAATAGTCTGTTTAGCTTCATTTTGTAATTTTTATTTTTAAACCATAACAGGTATTGGACTTGTATTTTAATGTTAAATATGAAATATAGTTATTGATTATCTAAACTCATATCCTGTTATATAATATTTTGTTATAATTCTTAATGAAACATGTTAAAATAATGTTTAAAACAGTTTTAATCGTAATCATTTTAATTTTCGAAAAAATGTGCAGTTAAATGACAATGTTTTTATTTTTGTCTAAAACTAGTTTTATTTCATGTTCAGATTAAGCAATCATACATTAGAAAATAGAAAGAATAATATGTGTTTCAATAAATTATAATCTATTGTAAGAACATTTGAACTGTTTATTTAGCGGATCTATACTTATCATTGTATTAAATACATTTTTTATACATTCGTCACAAACGGTACGTAGGTAATCTAAAGTTTTTATAATAATATATTAAATTATGTTAGCGTTATTAAAAAATATGTTTTGTGTATTTTACATATATTTTATTTTGACAAAAAGTATACAGTCTATATTAATATTATGTTAATAAGTACAATATATAATATTATATGAATTATTACTCTTCATTATAACGAAATTCGAGTACTATGGTCTATATGAGTTTCAATTAAATGTATTGTCAAATTGGTATTATTTATACCTAAGTGATTATAATTGTAAGCTCTATAAACCATTAACTTATATCAGTTGAAACTTTCATTCTATTCCATACAATTGATTGAAAATCTGTATACTTTAGTATCCATAATAAATGTATACTATTTGATGAATTATCAAGTTTCAATGATTCAATTTATTTTAACATTTAAAACTTATTTTAAATTGATTGTTTGTTTGTTTGTTTGTTTTTTTTAATATTATAGGTCAAGAATGGATGCTGGTCATAAAGAAGAGCGGCCTCTAAATCCACGAGCCAAAGCAAATATCTTTGAAATCTTTACATATAGGTGAATTTTGTTAAACCTATTAATTAATAATTAGAAAAATTTGTATGTTAGTTTAGAAACTAGAATTTAACAAAATTAAAATTACACTTTCAGGGCTTTTTAATAAGAATATACCTATTGGCTATTACTATACACCTATTATTATATATTTATAAATTTATTACTAGTGTTTCAGTAGTAAATTGTGTCTGATATTATTTGGTTTATTCTCAATATACCTAATAATACTATCCTAACCTACACTAATTTATTTGTGTATAATACTTTCAAAGTAAAAAAGGGAAATTTTACGCAAAACCAGTTTTCGACTAAATCGATTGTTTTATATGGTTGTAACAAAAAAGCTAATTACTATAAATAATTGAAATTTTCGATTTTTTTGAGAATTTTTTTTTTAACTTAAAAGAATCTAATACAAGGTTCCTTATGAGTTGTTCTTATTGTAGTTAAAAAAAAAAAAAATCAAAAATCGTTAATCACAATTTTTTTATAAACGTTTATAGTTCAAACTTTTACGATACATAATTATATCAAATCGTGAAAATTTACAAGTAATTTTGTAGTTGAAAAATCATAAAAATTTTTGTGTTTATATCTAACGTTAAAAAATTCAACGTTTAGTTTTCCATAAGTTTTCTTTCAAATAGCTATAGAGAAAACTCAAATCGTTATTATAGGAAAAATGTTATGACCATTTGAATTTTTAATTTTTAAGAAATTGCGTAAGGATAACGATTTATCCATAAACGTTTTTATATATTTGTTATTATTCAAAAAGTATAAGTCGGAGGTATATTTGAAAATTTCACCAGTTATTTAGTTTGGCATCTTCTTTACATAATTTAATTTTAAAAATATTTTACTTATTTTAATGTTATTTATAGGCATTTAAAATATGTGTTTTTGTTTAGTTCTTTTTATTATAAATATTAAATATTGATAAAATTTTTGGCAGAGTTAAAATCCTTGAAAATTTAACACAAAGTTCCTCTTAAGTTAGTCTTAATTAAAAAATTATAAGAATACCCAGGCACAATTTTTTTTTTTATTAACATTTGAAGTTTAAATATTGACAAAAATTAGTCAAAATCATGAATATAATATACTTGCAAATTATTTTGTAGATATAAATCATAAACATTTTTACACAAGTAGCTAAGAGTTGAAAATTTAATACAAGAATTTGCATAAATTTGGTTTATAATAATTATAAAAGAACTTACATTTTGGTGTATTCAGGCCATTCAAATATAACCACCTTTTTCACCAACCACTATAAAATTATATCCTTGGCTGATAAATCATCTCCGTTCAGAATCAGAACGGTACCAACTTGACCTCTTTTTTTTCAATTATAATTTGTTTGTTTTAGCTGGATTTTCAAACTTTTCAAAGTTGGTCGGAAAAGGGATTTAGAATTCAATGATTTATATATACCTCTAAATAACGACAGATCATCATTATTAGGAATCGAGTTAAAAAAGTAAACTTGTTAAAATTTTAAGATTCTATTTTAAATAAGTAATTTATTTTAATAAATTGTGTTACATTTTTTTCTATACTAGGAGATGGAAAGTCGAGATGGTTCAAGCAAAAAAAAATAGTAGAAAACCTAGCTTGCTAAGGGTATTAGTTCTAATGTTTGGTGCTAAACTCATGTTATATGGGTTAATACTAGCATTTGTTGAAATTGTATTAAGGTAAATGTATAAAATAATCGTTGCATTGGGAAAACTGTGTTTATCACATAATTTCATTTTTAAAATGAATAGTAATTATATAATCATATAATTTTGTTTGTTGTCCAAATAATATAGGTATTAATATTAAATAAGGTAATAAAAAATAATTGACCAGTATTAAAAATATTGATTACAATGTTCTTAATTAATATTTAAAAAATAATAATATTATGAAATACGTTTACTGTTTATAATTAATTGTTAAGTAATCTCTATGTTGAATTGTATTAATGTTAGTAGGTAGTTCCTAACTGTGATTTTCGAAAACTAAATATTAAAAGGACGCTACACCTGTATGTGTTTATTCCGTGTTACAAATGTAAAACATAGCAAAAACTGTTCTGCACGGGAAAGAATTGAGAGGGCTATAGTTATAACTAAGAAACAAAATTTTCATCACGTATAAATGAGAAATTTAGGTATGAAATATCGTTTTTATTTTTTTAACAACGGAACTACAGAAAAAGTTATTCAAGTTTAAAAATAATTGATTTTGAAACAACAATAACTTTTTTAGTATGAGTGATATCGAAAAAATAAAAACTGAATTTTACAGCTAAAGTTTTCCTTTATAAGTGGTGAAAAATTCGTTTCTTAGTTATGACTGCAGCTTTCTCAGTTCTTTCCCGTGAAAAACAGTTTTTGCCATGTTGTACATTTGTAAGATTGAGACAACACATATACGGGTGTTGCATCCTTTTAAGGTTTAATAATTATATTTTTTGTTGTTTATTTATTTAGTGGAAATTTTGAATAAACCGTATTTTCTAAAATTTGCAAATAATTAAATGATTAGTCATAGGTCACTGGAGTTATTTATAATATGTTATATAATATATACTATAGAAATGCACACACACACATATTTTAAATATATAACTATGAGTTATTTTTTTTTTAATATTGTTTTTGTATAAATAACAAATTATCTTGATTTTTATGAATGTATTCTTTTGTAGAATGTCACAACCCATATTTATTGCTGGATTATTAGAATATTTCAACCCTGACAAGTCTAATACTAAGGGCTTGAATCATGCATATTATTATGCTTCTGGTCTATTATTAAACATGTTGGCTAATATATTATTGTTTCATTATTCACAAATGGAAATGGGACGTCTCGGAATGAAGATTCGAGTGGCTTGTTGTTCAGTAATATATAAAAAGGTATACTATTAATTATTAATATATATAATATATATTATGTAGTTAACTAAATTAATGAAACCATTAAATATACTCATAATTAATAATATTTCCAAGTAAAAGTATAATCTATAGACTTATTAATAATATAATGTACGCTTACTATAAAATAATAAACAGGTCATACATTTTTATTATTAAAAAAAGAGTTGATTAAATATAACTACCGAGAAGATTAAGTAAACATTTTTGTACATAATAATATTTCAAAAAGTATATTTAGTTTTTTTTATATATAATATTTAACGTTTTAATTGGATGGTTGCTTTAAAACGCATTCGATAACTCAAAATCGTCACAAATTTAAAAATAATTTTTTAAAAAAAAGGGTAATATGCAGTTTCATGTGATTTGGAGTAAGAAAAAATAATTGTAGTTTTCAAAAATATTTTGTCTTAAAAATAGGCATTGCGATTAAGTAAAACATCTCTAGGTGAAACCACAATCGGCCAAGTGGTAAATTTATTATCAAACGATGCAAATCGATTCGATATAGCATTTATATTCATACACTTTTTATGGGTCGGACCACTGCAAACAATTGTGGTCACATATTTTTTGTGGCAAGAACTCGGTGTATCATCATTAATTGGAGTGGCTATATTTCTTTTATTTATTCCTCTACAAGGTATGTAGAGAAATCATTGTTACGTCGTCACGAATTTAATGCATTGTTATAAGGCATAAAAATAATAATTGGTAAAAATTTCAATTTAAGGATGGCTAGGAAAGAAAACTTCCGAATACCGGTCAAGAACAGCCCCCAGGACCGACGAAAGAGTAAGGCTAATGAACGAAATAATATCAGGCATACAAGTGATTAAGATGTACACTTGGGAGAAACCTTTTGCAGTGCTTGTACAGTTAGCAAGAAAGTATGTGATGTATTTTAGATTTACATAATAATATAATATTATAATAATACTAAATAATGTATAATTTATAATTTATAATCATGTTGTTAAAGATTGGAACTTAAACAAATCAGAGGAGTTTTATTCATCAGAGTATTTTTACAATCTTTTGTAATATTTCATCTCAGAATCGCGTTATTTACAAGTATTTTATCATACGTATTATTAGGAAACTATATAAACACGCAAAAAGTAAATACAAATTTATTCAAATAATATTTAACATAATATCTATTAATAATATACTATTATAATTAATAATTCATTGTTCATAAATATTAATTATTTTGACATATTTTTAGATTTTTGTTATACTCTCGTACTTAAAGATATTGACAACAATGTCAGTATTTTTTCCACAAGGTATTCTAACGTTAGCTGAGATGCTAATATCTATAAAACGTATTCAGGTATGAAAAAAATATTTAATATTGTCAGAAAAAAATAAACATGTTAAATTCTAAAAATAATTACTTTTTAAATTCGAAAATAATATTATTTTTATTTATAAAGACATTTTTCCTACAAGACGAAAAGTATATACATGATAATGAAATATTGTCTTCAACACCAGAAAAACCATCAAAGACGAAGAATAGTGTTGAAATGTTAAATTTTAATAACCATCATTTTGCAATGAATAGAAATGATAATGAAGAAAATATGAACCAATCGGATAACTTTGGAATAGACGTTTTAAATGCATCGGCTAAATGGATACTCAATCAACCCGATAATTGTTTAAATAACATTAATTTATCCGTTAGACCAGGGCGGTTGGTTGCAGTGATTGGGCCCGTCGGAGCCGGAAAAGTATACAAGTTCTGTTTAGAAAACTATCGAAATAATAACACGATAAAACGTTACATATTATACAGAGTTCACTGATTCAAGCGATTTTACGAGAATTACCACTTTGCGAAGGAAGTATTTCCGTAAGCGGCACAATATCATACGCGTCTCAAGAGCCATGGTTGTTTAACGGTTCAATTCAACAGAACATACTTTTTGGCTCGCCAATGGATCCAAATCGTTACAAAGAAGTATTATTTAAAAAAATATAAATTCATACGTTTATTATAAAAATTGTAAATTTCACGGAAGTCATTTATTAGGTTGTAAAAGTATGCGCGTTGAAAACCGATTTTAAACAACTTCCTTATGGTGACAGATCTTTAGTTGGAGAAAGAGGAGTTTCACTTAGTGGTGGTCAAAGAGCGAGAGTAAATCTAGCGAGGCAAGTAGAAAATTAGTACTGTCTCTAATAATGTCAATGATTATTTAATGTTTTTTATTTATTTTTTTTACAGAGCTATATATAAAGAAGCCGATATTTACTTATTGGACGACCCTCTATCTGCTGTTGACACACACGTTGGAAAACATTTATTTGAGAAATGCATCAAGGGTACCAATTTCTTGTATAATTGTCGTTAAAACACGTCATATTTAATGAAATTATATTTTTAATTCACAGATTACCTCAAAAAAAAAACCTGTATTCTAATTACTCATCAAATACAATACTTGTCGAATGTTGACCAAATCGTTTTAATGGAAAATGTGAGCACTTAATTCGTTTATAGTTTTGGAAGTTAATACTTTTTAATAATAATATGTTTAAATTATTGTTTTCTAGGCAAATATATTAGCCGAAGGTTCATATCAGGAACTTCAATCTTCTGGCTTAGACTTTACAAAATTGCTTAAATCATCGGAAGGAACCACCGATGGTGAAATTGATACTACTAATGTAATTAATAACAGTCTGGAGCAGTTATCAAATTTATCTCGTCAAAGTTCTATTAAAAGTATTGCGTCTTCTATTGATGAAAATAAATTAAACGGAACTCAGGCAGAACCCGTTGAAGTGGCTGAAACTCGGTCTTCTGGAAAAGTTTCACATAGTGTTTATTTGTCTTATATTACTGCTGGAGGAAATGCTTTTAAAATATCATTTTTGTTATTCATATGCATTTTCACTCAAATGCTAAGTACTGGAGGAGATTACTGGATAAGTTATTGGTACTTTGACTTTTATTTCATTTATCAGTTTAATTTCAATGCTAAAAATTATACATTTTTATAGGGTTAATTTAGAAGACAACGTTTTTCGTAATACGGAGAGTAAATCTATGAATACTAATAATTTTATGACATACACGATATCTGATTCACACCGGGTAATATCTCGCCAATGTTGTGTTATTGTGTACACTGTCATAAACGTAACGTTGATAATAGTTGTTTTTATAAGATGTGCTACATTCGTATCAGTTTTCATATCCACTTCCATGAATTTACACACCAATATGTTCAACGCTATTACCAGAGCAACAATGTATTTTTTTAATACAAATTCATCTGGTAGAAAATTTAATAAATAGTTAAATAAATATGAATTTATATTTAATCAGTATTAATTATCTTATTAGGTCGGATTCTGAACCGCTTTACAAAAGATATTGGAGCTATTGATGAAATGATAACAGTTCCATCAATGGATTTTATATATGTATATCATCAGTTTACGTAAACTTTTAAAATTTTAACACATTAATTTGAGACATTGCTTAGTAATATGGGCCATGGCATGTTTGCACAAACACTATAAACTTTACTGTTTATTGTTTAATTTGTGTGACACATTTTTGAAAATGCTTTTGTGCGTTAATATAAATAGAATATATAAGCCTAAAACTCTTGAACTGTATATTGGTTATCGCTGTAAAACTAATAATAATAATAATAATAATAATACAATTTTAATAATTAGGTATATTACATTGTCAACATGTTCGTGGTTTAGTATAAAACCTAAGTTATTAAAAAATATTTTTTTTTTTAGTTATATTTATATTAAATAAAAATGAATAGTGATTACGAACAGAAAATTAATAAATACAAATAATAATTATAAATATATTTATTAGTAGGTATATTTTATAAAAATTGTTTATTTTGGTACTCATGTATTTTTTGTGCAAACGTGTTATATGCTTCAAATATTTGATGTCCAAAAATAACTTTGAAATATGTATGCACAAACTGTTTATTGTATTTTTAACATATTTTTTTTATATACACTTTTTAAACTAGAATTCATTGTCACTAATGGGAATTATAGCTGTGGTTGGAATAGTAAATGTTTACCTTCTTATACCTACATTTTTCATTGGGGTATTATTTTATTACACAGTAGTGTATTATTTATCTACATCACGTAGTATCAAACGTTTGGAAGGAGTTTGTAAGTGCAGAAATGTATATTTAATAGTATATTTAATTATCAATAACTCGATTTGTTTCTAGTCATAATAAATCATAAACGTAATATATTTTGAGTACCTAATAAGTTAAAATGAATTAACTTACTACGGAATGTATTTTTACTCACGTTGAAACTCGAATTATTGAAACTTGAATGTACATAATTTATCGTAAAGATTTTTTAATTGAAAATTGTTATACTTTTTAAATAAAATATTTAGCTCGAAGTCCCATATTAGGATACATGAACGCATCACTTCAAGGTTTATCAACAATAAGAGCATTTGAAGCCGAAGAAGTTTTGTCTCGAGAGTTCGATAATCATCAAGTAAGATAAAAATCTATATGATATTGAAATAAAATAAAATATTTCTATTTTGTTTAAAATGTTTAGGATTTACATTCTTCAGCGTGGTATATTTTTATTTCATCCACCGAAGCGTTAGGTTTTGCGTTGGATATAATCTGTCTCATATATATTACTATTTTAACATTTAGTTTTTTAGTCGTCGAAAATGGTAATATATTAATTATTTTTTCAAATTTATTTTGGTTAATCTAATATCTACTTAATTTTTAGATATTTTTGGGGGAGATGTTGGACTAGTTATAACTCAAGCAATTAGTTTGACGGGTTCACTCCAGTGGGGAATAAGACAGTTTGCACAATTAGATAATCAGATGACATCTGTTGAAAGAGTACTTGAGTATACAAATGTTCCACAGGAAGCGGAACTTGAATCTTCACAAGGTAATATTCATTGCAGTAACTTATTCTACAACATCATTATCTACAAAAATAACATTATTTTAAAATGAAGACCAGAAATAAATGTTTCTTATCCCAAAGACAGATTAGTCTCCTAAACAATACTTTAAATTTGTTTTTGGGATGCACATTCAAATAAACGGTTTAAAAAAATATTCAAAATGCATATTTGAATACTTTAAAAAATATATATTCTGAATAATACATTTTAAAATTTTTTGAGAATATTAAATTAATTTAATATACATTTTTTAGTAGAGTAAATAAAATAACTATAACAGTCATAATATATATTAATTAATAATTTTCTTTATAAATTCATAAGCAAATATACTTAATTATTGATTTTGACAATAAAAAAACTGGACACTAGCTTTTAGTGTCCATATAGTGGTTTACTAAAATTCTAATAATCACTAGCCAGATTTAAAATTTTTAAATGAAAAAAAAATTAAAAAGAAAAAAAAGAATATTAAAATATAAAATAAAAGTATTAAAAATTTAGGTTACGATATATTTATAAAAAATTATTTAGAATACTTTTTGTCAGATGATCTACAAGACTGCTAAGGTGTTATTTGATTAAAATGTTTAAAAACACATTTTGTTTAAGGCCAAGGTATAAAGAAATATTTAACTTAAACTTACCTAAATCTTAAAGATAATATGGCAATCACTAATAAACGTAATACATAAGAATTTCTATTCATAGTTTAATGTTTAATATAAATTTTATTGATCACATTATTATTATAGTTAAATAAATATTACATTAGTAAATTTAGATCTCTGATTAACATAACATTATATTGCATACGTAAGCAGTGATATATAAAGTATGTAATACTTATCATTAAAACATAGATATTTTCTTATTTTTGTTTTAGATAAAAAACCACCAAAAGAATGGCCAGATAAAGGTCAAATTGTGTTTGAAAATTTTTATCTACGTTATAGTTTAGATACGGCGCATGTTTTAAAAAATCTTAATATTCAAATTCAGGCAATGGAAAAAGTAATATTAACAATTACATACTTTATGTCTAATTAATATTATTTCAACTGCTTTAATATTTAAATAATTTTTTTTTAATTTATAGATAGGAATTGTTGGTCGAACTGGAGCAGGAAAATCGTCTTTAATAGGAGCGTTATTTAGACTAGCTCTAAATGAGGGCAATATCACTATTGATGGTATAGAAATACATGAACTAGGATTACACGATTTACGTTCCAAAATTTCAATTATTCCTCAAGAACCAATTTTGTTTACGGGATCAATGCGAAAAAATCTAGATCCTTTAAACGAACACCCAGACCATGCCCTTTGGAATGCTTTAGAAGAAGTAATTTTTTTTCACTTATAATTTTCAAACACAACTTAAATATTTATTATAATTATTACAAAGAATCAAAGTAAGTTTTATATTTTGTTAATTTATTATTGTTTAAGGTTGAACTTAAAACCATTGTAGAGGATTTGCCCGACGGTTTGAACTCAAAAATGTCTGAGGGTGGATCTAATTTCAGCGTGGGTCAAAGGCAATTAGTGTGTTTAGCCAGAGCTATAGTGCGTAGTAATAAACTCCTTGTGCTAGACGAAGCTACTGCCAATGTCGATTCACAGTAAATGATACAATTCATATAAAATCGATTGCAATTATGTTTCTCTCGTCTAATCGTAAATCTGAGTGTATTGTAAAATTTTTTTTTATTCTCAGGACCGATGCTTTGATTCAAAATACGATTAGAAATAAATTCCGGTCATGTACAGTGTTAACTATCGCTCACCGTTTGAACACAGTCATGGATTCTGATAGGGTGCTTGTTATGGATGCTGGAACAGTGGTCGAATTCGACCACCCTTATAACTTGTTGAAAAATAAAGATGGATTTTTTTACAAAATGGTTGAACAAACGGGAACTGAAACGTCTGAGTTATTACAAAACATAGCTGTTGAGGTACAATTGGAACCTGATCGAATTATGTGTTTATCGAATTTATTTCATAAATTAACAATGTTCGTACATATTTTTAGAGCTTTATGAACATTGCCCAAGAAAACAACGAATTGACCACGTGATTGCCAAGGTTCAGCTGATTTTATATAAAAAGTATATGAATGATTGCCAGTTATTTTTAATTATTGTTTCTTATTTACTTTTTTCTTTGTCACCGGCTGTATATTTTTTGTTCATGACAATATTTTTTTTTATTAATTTTAGTGTCTTAAACATTTTTTTTTCATTTGATATTATACAATTTTATTATGATCTTCTCCTTGTGTTCCATGTCTATTGATTGTGCTATTCCTATTGCCAATATACTAGATTAGTGTTTCGCAACCTTTTTTTACTCAGCGTTATTTTTAGATTTTAAAAATCTCATACTGCCCCCCCCCCCCTCAATCAATTTTTTCAAAATATTAACATCTTATTTTTTGATAAGCTATTTAATTAAAGAAAAACTATAATCTAACATTGTAATGCTACAATTTAGTTGATTTTATATTTAAATACCTATTAATAATATGAATAATAAAAACGTAAATGATAGATGAGTGTGCTCCTTAGCGCTCCCCTCAGAAAAACGCCCCCTTCAAAATAAAAAATGCCCACAAGGGGGTGGTAACGTCCGCGTTGGGAATCACTGTACTTACTAGATATCAACTTGATTAGTTATATTTTTAGGGTAATGGACCACATGTATAAGTAAACTTTAAATAATTTATTAAAATCTGGAAAAAAGCAGTTTACAATCCATTACTTAAAATTTTAGTAAATGTTCTAATATATGCATTTAAAATTTGTAACTATATATTTGTGTACCTATAAAGTTTTAATGATAAATAAAAAACAGTATCGTATGTCTATGTCTATGTTTAGGTTACAAATAAATAACTTAGGCAGGTACTTACAAAGTATAAAATAACATAGATATACAGTATGTGTAAAATAATAAATAATTTAAAAATAATTAAAAATAGTTTATATAAATTTTTAAAAAGTATACAATAAAAAATTACTTTAAAGTTTAAATACAAAGATAATATCTAAAAATCAAACATTTTAAAATATGTAAAATAATTCAATATTATGTATAGAATAAATTTTTATTTTGTTCCATTGTTACATAAATCACACTTTAATAATACTTAAAATGTTTACAATAAACTAAAATTATGATTATTTTAGAAATACAAGATAGACTTAGCCTCTCAAAACGTACAAACAAGAAAATTAGCTCCCTCAAATTTGGTTATTAAAGGTTATAATTAATTTATTTTATAAATTGTAAGTTATTCTTATAGTGCTGTTATTAATATTATTACTATATTAAAGATAATTGTTTATTGTTTAGGAGCTATTTGGTGTAAAAAGCAAGTGTTCAATCACAAATATGTATTGTGAAAAACTACATGCATTTTTAAACTGACAAAAGCAATATTAGTTTAGAAGATTTAACTTAAGTACTTTCTAAAGATATATGTTCAAACATATCTTAGCGTTTAGCTTAGCAAGTTGCACTCGCTCTCCACATAAGTTCCTTTACATGTGAACATTGTGAACGTAGTTTTTCAGCAATGAGAATAATAAAAACATGGTTGAGGTCATCTTTATGTTGCAAAACAGATTCAACAATTAAGCAAGCATTAGTATAGAAAATGATATTTCCAAAACTATTGATAGTGAAGCCTTACTGGATACATTAGCAAAAACAAAACAAAAAAAAAAATAGGTAAATTGTTTTAAAATAAATATTTGAATATAACAACTTGGTATAACAAAGTTGTTACAATAAATCTATTTTTAATAATTTTATTTTTATTTATAATTTGTAAAACTAATATTATCTTTCTTATACATGGTAAGTTAAGCTCCAAGTATTTGTACTAGTAAATATATAACACCTATATGGCGTGTTTAATATAAATCTCGTTTAGGTTTTTCATGATGCTTAGGGTGATATTATATTAACAAGTGCAGGGAGAGGTATTGATATTCAATAAAGTATTTTTAAATATTAGCCTTCTATAAAACTATGAAAAAATTTCCGTCTATGAAATGAATTCAAACAATGCTTGTTGTAGATAAATAAATAACTATGTTCATAGGTAATACCATGGCTAAATAATTTATATTATTATAGGTAACTTCAAATTTCCAATACCTGTAAATATATTTTTTTATAGATACAAATTATCTTCTAACAACCATTGTGGTAAATTTATCTTTGAACATGAATTATTAACTGCACGATGTAATATATTTTTAAATCTAGTCAAAATTAAGACAGGTATTAAACTTGTATAAAAATATAACTGTTTCTTTAGGTTTCTATATTCTATTGTATACAATATTACAATGTAAATAAAATTGCCTTTTAAACTGAAATTAATTACATTGTATTTTAAACATCATAATACACATTAGACTTTACTACTCGTTAATATGAATTTTATAAATGTCTATATTAATATTGTACATCGGTTGAATTATACAATACTGTATTTTTATTTAATAAATTATTATACAGTTAGTTTATATTATTATTTACATACAAATTTGTTTGATTTGAGTTCTAAAAAATAAGATTTTATTCGAATAATTTTATAACATAAGTAGATAATAATATCTTCAATTGTAGATTTAAAAATCATATAAAATCTTAATTATATATTATAAAAGCATGTTTAGTATAATTATAAAGCTTGTGTAAGAGAGAAACATAAATACCTAAATAAAATGGCTGTAAATAATTTGAACGAAAATATTGCAAAATATAGTAAAATCTAATTATTTATTAGAATAAATTAATATTAAATTAAATAAGATTTGATTTACAAACATTTTTAAGTTAATTCCGTCAACTCCATCAATAAATATTTGAATTTAATGTTCAAACCATTGTTCAAGATATTCAATTGCTACATCAAAAATTTAAAAATATAGTAATAACTTAAACTTAAAATTTCATTTTTTTTTTTTATCAACTTTTGGTTCATAGGTTATTCTAATTTTCAAACGAAAAAATACAATATTATTTTTTGCGGACTAATAGAATCTTGATATATCACGATGCTTAAATTTCTAATTCACTAGTGATAACCTATGATTTTATAGCGCTCATCAAAATATTATTTTTTTTTTTTATAATATAGTAGGTAATAGGTATCAACTTCTATATTTTCTGCATCAAATATATCTATGTTAAATTTTAATCGCCACGTGCATTTTGAGAAAAAAAATAAAATTTACTGTAAAATACTGGGTTGACCAATTTATTTGTTGTTAAAATTTATAAAAAAAAACCTATTGGGAATTCACCAATTCTGACATTAAAAATTATCAAAAGAAACTTGTTTAATAATAAAAACTACTTTATTTTGAAGATCGAATTAACTTTTTTATGTTTATAATGTCTATATATATTTGAGATGTTAAGCTAATTGGATAAAATCAATAAATCATGAATTAATTAATCTATATATAGGTACACGCATTTTAATATAGTATAATGAAAATTATTAGTAAATTATTCTATAAGTAGTATCTATTATAATAATATATAGTTATAGATTATAGTATTTGGATAAGTTCAAAAAATGGTATCATAACAATAAAAGTGTAATATAATATTACAAAAATTGTTCACACATTAGTATTTAATTATATGCGATATGCCTAATTGTATTTTACGAAATAAACTATTATAATAAATATTTTGGTATATTTAAAATAAAAGATATTTAGGACTAAATAATTCAAATAAATGTATGTCTATATTGGTGTAGAAAAATAATGTCATTACCTATCACTACTGAAATAGTTTTGTGGTTTCTTATTTTTTAACTATAAACTACCGATTTTTTTAATATAATACAAAAATATTGAGAGTGTTATGTATAGTAAATACATATTTAGCAATAATATAGATACAATATCACTAATTTATGTAGATATATTTATGAATACCTATGATTGAAATAAAATATACTAATTCGTTTAGGCCTATAATTGAATATGTATTTTTTCCATGACTTGAAATTACACAATATTTAAATTTAATTACATTATAACATAATATTATCAATATTCAATTGCACAACTATTACTATTATTATACATAATGGACAATATTTGATCTAAAAAAACACGTATACATCGTTTGCTCTGTTATATAAAAAAAAATCGGTTATCTAACATAATTTTGTGTACCTATACTGGGTGATCAATCAAACATGCAACTTAAATATGATCAGAATGACTGAATATGTAATTTGTTATATTTTCTAATTTAATTTTATTTCGTTATTTCATCAAAAGATAATTATAGTTATGCTTATAATATTAAATACTTGTAAAAATCAAGTGTTAACCAAATTTCTCATTTTGAGTGATTTTTTACATTATAAACTTTTTAAAACAATATTTGAGTGTAAAACAAAAGTAAAAGTTATTTAAAAAAATATCGAACACAAGAATTAAAAATTAAAATACAAAAAATAAAGAAACTTTAAAGTTTAAATCTAATGTATTAAATATGCACAATATTATTATATATTTATCAATGTACACGTAAAACTAATCACCCGTTATAGCATAATATTATCTTCGACCTATGCGACCTAAAAGCCTAACTACTATAGGTACTATAGTTATAGTACTATGTTCTATCATTTTTACTCACAGCAGGTACTTAATATTAAATAAGTTATTAAACAAATCATGTAGTAGAATTAGTTGTTTTTATCATATAGTATAACAGTATCTTTGATCGTGACTGGCTTTAAGCAAAAACTTTTTATTTTAATTATTACATACTTATATCTAAAAAAATGTCATGCATTAAAATTATTTTAAACTGTGTATTCAAATAATTACATTATGTTTGAATTAATGCAAATATTTTTTTAATATTATGAGTTACTTAGTTGTATGTAATTTATATACAAACGATTGAACCGTGTATCAAACGAATCTGAATAAATAGTTCATAATTTTCACATATTTGTCACATATGGTACGTAGTTTATGATTTTTTATAATTTTTATTCAATATTTTAAGTCTTAACGAGTGTACACTTAATTAATTTTCAATCGAGTAGGTAATAAATTAACAATTTATTAGATGGTCGTAAATTGAGAAAAGTAAAACGATTTAAAATAACAAAATTCGTAAACTACGAATAAAAAATAATATAAATCTGAAATATTTATTTTTTAGTCTTTATTAATAAAGTTTAATTGAACATTTATGAAGCGATTATCGTATAATTTAGATAGTACTTTGAAAGAATATTTATGATTTCTCATTAATTAATCATTAACTTATTAACTTACTGAGAATTTATAAAAATTATAAAAAATATATAATGATAAACTGTGGTTTAAAAAAATGATTTAATAATTTTGAAGGTCATTAAATCATCACATTAACGCAAATTTACAATAATATACTAAAACCCTGTACCAAGGCGTATGAGGCTTTTCCCTGAGGTAGTTTAATTACTGTCAAATGCTACAACTTGGGACAGGAAAATTTATTTTTGGTTTATTCGCCGTGGCTGTACTGCATTTGAGATGATCTACTTTTTGTTTTTTATAATATAATTATCTACACAAGATTATCTATGGACTCGATGTGATAATACAGTTCAAAACACAAATAATAACGACGGAGAATCGTCATCACGTTTTACACTATTTCTAAATATTAAATAGTCCTATAAATTTGTATTCGTTATTTTTCATAGATAAATGTGTGTAGTTTTAAGTTAAAAAAACAAAACTCAATTTGGTTAAATATTAAACTTTGTAGTTTATGATTTATACATGTGATACAACTTGGGACATAGGTACATATATATATATTATTATTTTTTTTTAAGTTTATATTTGTCCCAAGTTGTAATTGGAATTGGAAACATGATTTTTAAGTATTCTTAGAAGACTGGTCCAAGTTGTAGCACCCTGCGTACAATTTGGGACAAAAATAAAAAAAATAAAAAAATGTACTTAGGAAGCACTAAAATTTTCAAAACCATAAAGGTGTCAAAGATCAATCCAAGAGTAAGCTTTTGACACCAAATTCAAGATTGTAGCTATCTTGGTTTAGAAGTTATGTAAGCTTTAAGTTCAAAATTGTACCAAGTTGTAGCATTTGACGGTATTAAACTTATTTTAATAAAGTGTAGTAACTAATATGATTAATACATTTTTCCTAATTAATAAAAGTAATAATAATATATTGATAAAATGCATACTACGATTGGATAATTGGTTATAACTTTATGAAATAATACTGCATTATAAAAAAATTTAAATTAGAAAAAAGTTAAAAGTTATCATAATAAACATGCAAGTTACAATAACATATGTTCAGTATTTAAACAATATGGCAAATAAAAGTAATACCTATAATCTATATATATTAATATATAGTTAGGTCGTGTAGATTGTCAAAATATGTTCAATTATAATTTCTACGTACATGTATTAATAATTAAAGTTAAAAAAATTGTTTAAAGTCAAAATAGTTGAGATATCAATCAACGTCGGTTAATCCAACTCATAAGTATGGCGAAATTTCAGAAATAATTTAAGAATTACTGATAATCAAATATACCTACTTTTCTTCGCTCTAAATGATAACTAACGTAATAGAACAACAAAAATATTTGGTACATGATAAAAAAATTCCTGATAAAAATTAAATGAGATAAAGTGATTCTTGTAAAATATGAATTGTTATAGCACGATCGTTGTTTTTTCTATATTTTAATCATAGGCGTGTGTTTTCTCTAATATTTGCTTTTCTCTTCTTATTGGTGTCATTTAAATTTAAAAAAAATCAAATCTTATTTAATGGATAGAGAAATATGAGTAGGGAGAATAAACAAATTTGTAGTACATGAAATGTTTTTATTATTTTTTAACTATTAAAGATAAACTTAATAATTTCATTATTGACTGAATGCAAATTAATTTTAATTCTTTGACCACGATTTTAAAATGTACTATAGTTTAATAAATAGGATCTGATATATTTTTGTGTAAACACTAAATAAGAACTATCATAATTCAAGAAGTAGAAGCCAATATTCGTGAACAGACATTTTTTTAATTTTGCTATAAAATGTTGAATGTTCATTGAAATCGTTTTTATGGTAAAAAAAAAATAGAATAATTAAAAAAATTATAAAAACATTATTGTTTTTACTGTGAATAAGAGTTTTTGAACATTTTTTCTTTATTATACCTAAAACCTATGTATTTCACGTTGCATTACTTAATTGAATTTATTTTTTAGATTAAAAATGGAGGCTGCGGGCAAAAAAGAAAAACAACTGCCAAATCCACGGGCCAGAGCAAATATCTTCGAAATCTTTACATTTAGGTGCTAATTTATCAATATTTGAATTATAATTTATATTAGAATGCTAACTTATAAATAATGAGAGTAGAAAAAATAACTAAAATTATTTAAATACATTAGTTCTTCAAATAATGATTTTGTAACAGCATCACCCGAATTAAAATATTAATCCAAAATTAAAAATTTCAATACCTGTTATAAATTGACTAATTCTTTTGATATAGCTGGATTGTAAACCTCTTTAAAACCGGACAAAAGAGAGATTTGGAGACCAATGATTTGTACGCTCCACTTGATGATGACAAGTCCTCATTATTAGGATTACAATTTGAAAAGTGAGCTTATAAGATTTTATTCTATTTTTAACAAACATTAATAATTTTTTTTTACATTTTTTTAATAAAAGGAAATGGAAAATCGAGATCTCTAATGCAAAAAGTAAAAATCGGGAACCTAGTTTATCAAGAGTTATGATTCAAATTTTTGGAGGAAAGATCTTGTTTTATGGAATGGTACAAATGTTCACTGAATCGGTATTAAGGTGAATATAATAAATAAATCGTAAAAGAAATGTTGTTCAATTTTCACTTATATGTTAAAGTATCTTTAGTTGAAATAATTAAGCTTTTGACATTGTTCTTAAAATAATACAATTTATTTTATAAAATGATACCAGAAAACTCGCTTTGCTGTATAGCAGGTAATAGATAATTTAATATAGGTGCAAATAAGTGAGTTTGTTTCTGTTGAATTTTATACTTGAGATAGATTGAACACGTTTTTTTTTACATGTATAACTATATATTTTTTTGATACGATAATTGTACATAATTAATATTAAAAAAATGTTGAAGATTATCGATTATTGTCTTTAAAAATACTAGGTGCTTAAATAAAATCATTATTGTTTATACTACCTGAGTCAAAATTGTAATGAGTTAAAATATGGTAGTATATATAATATATTATATATGGAATAATAGTGAATGGTTAGTTAATTTAAGTATAAGACATTAATAGTATAATTTTAAAATATAATTATGTTTTTATAAATTAGATTAAACTTTTTATAGAATGACTCAACCTATGCTCATTAGAGGACTGTTGGCATATTTCAACCACGATGAATCAAACACCGTTAACTTAAAACAGGCATATATGTATGCATCTGGACTGTTGTTAAGCATGTTAGGTAACATAGTGTTATATCATTTTTCACAAATGGAAATGGTGCACCTCGGAATGAAGATCCGAGTTGCTTATTGTTCAATGGTATATAGAAAGGTAAATTCATTTTCAAAAAATTAATAAACAATTAAATTATATAATTGCATCTATAATTTATTAATATCAAAATAATATAATTAAGCACATACAATCAAATACAAAAAAAAATTGAGCTTTTAAAATGGAGTCTTCGTGTTAGTTTATAAAAACATAAAAAAAAATAAAAAATGTGTAAAACGTATGGAGGTATTCAACTATGTTATATAAAAAAAACGAGGATGAAAAAACTACTATTTTCTTATATTGTACCTTTTTTATTTATTAATTTGTATATTATCTCTGAACATATTTCTATTAAGGTTATAATACTTCTTTGTAAACAATATTTTTTGTTCTTTGGTGAGGCGCATACGCCATACACAAATAGATTTTTTGCCGAACTGACACGGGAGCAAGCAACATAAAATTGTCCGTGGGTAAAACAGAGATTCGTGATGTCAAGGCCTGCAAACTTCAGTGTCTGTCCCTGTGCCTTATTGATAGACATAGCAAAACAAAGCTTTATAGGAAATTTGACTCGTTTAAATTCGATTAAATTAATTTACATTGACTTATTTCGCTAATTCTTATTTTTGTTGTTATGGTTTTAACAAAATATAACAACAGGTCTATAACTATTATATTCAATCATAATCAATAGCGACCTTAATATAGTTTATTTTCTTGCTGGACTACAATGGCAGTTGTTGTTGTTTTTTTACATCCAGATTCCGAACTTTTCTGGTGGATTTTCCTAAAATTGTATTACATAAGCACCTTCTCCTGCGACCAATTGCAGCGAATCATCAGTGAAAAATGTTTCGAAAACGGGGAAAATAAATAATAATAACAAAAAAATTGTTACCATGGTTACCGAAAATAAAATAGTAATAATAATAATATTAATAGTAGTCATCGGTATTTTTTTTTTAATTTTCCGTGCAACTTCCTTAACTTTGTCTTACATAAGAACCTTCTCCTGGCAATTACGACCCAAACAAAAAAATAATGAGCGAAATCATTCCAGTCGTTCTCAATTGGTGAAATGTTATACATTTTTGTCTCCATTTTTATATACATAGAAAATAGTAGATAGATAGATGGTTGCCATTTACTACCAAAAATAATTTAGTTTACTATTTGCTGGACACATGGAGCCTCTGTAACTTCATCACCACCTCGTCATATTTCTCTAACCCGATAACTTTCTCAAATTTTCCGTCCGTAAGAACCTTCTCCTAGCAATTATGACCCAAACAAAAAAAGAATGAGCGAAATCGGTCCAGGCGTTTCGAAGCTTACCCGTAACGAAGATTTCCACTTTGACTTTTATATATATTTATTATACATATATTTATTATAAATATATTTTTTTAAATTGACAGTTTTTCGATGTTGTTCAATACTAAAAGTTTTATATAATTTATTATAACTTATCAACTATTATTTATGTTGTGCTTTATATAAATGTATATTGTATTATATATATAATATAGGCATTGACATTAAGTAGAGTTTCTCTATGTGAAACTACAGTCGGTCAAGTAGTAAATTTGATATCAAATGACGTAAATCGGATCGATTTAGCGTTTAGATTTATACAATTTTTATGGATTGGACCCCTGCAAACTACTTTGGTGACCTATTTTTTATGGCAAGAAATAGGTGTATCGTCAATAATTGGAGTAATTGTATTTCTTGCGTTTATTCCATTACAAGGTAAGTACAAAAGGGATTGTAATTTGCAGTATGATAATGTACCTATTTGTAAATGAAAACAATTACATTTTTAGGATGGTTGGGAAAGAAGACATCTGACTATCGAACAAAAATAGCTCCTAGGACTGATGAAAGAGTAAGATTGATGAACGAAATAATATCAGGCATACAAGTGATTAAGATGT
Organism: Aphis gossypii; assembly: GCF_020184175.1. Taxonomy (NCBI): domain Eukaryota; kingdom Metazoa; phylum Arthropoda; class Insecta; order Hemiptera; family Aphididae; genus Aphis; species Aphis gossypii. The sequence goes on along the minus strand of NC_065532.1, from coordinate 11,010,244 downwards.
ATACATGGGAAAAACCCTTTGCAATGCTAGTAGAATATGCAAGAAAGTATGTGCTACGAAAATATTTAATGATTATTATTTTGTTAAATAAATAAATATAAATTGGTTTGTTATAGAATGGAAATTAAACAGATTAAAGGAGCATCTTGGATTAGAGTATTTTTGCAATCATTCAGAATATTTCATTTTAGATTTGCGTTGTTCACAAGCATTTTATCATATGTATTGTTAGGAAATAACATCAATACACAAAAAGTAAATTCAAGTTAAAAACATTAAAATATACTATAAAAATAGTAATAATACTTTTTTTCTTGTTTTATTTGATTTACTTTTTAGGTTTTTGTTATAATATCATACTACGGCATATTACTGACAACAATGACGGTATTTTTCCCTCTAGGTATTATAACACTAGCTGAGATGCTGGCATCCACTAAACGCATTCAGGTAAAAAAATAACTTATCATTTTCAATTCAAAAAACAATGACGAATATATAGATAATCAATAATTATTACTTTTGTTGAAAAGTCTTTTTTACTACAAGATGAAAAAGAAGAACATAATAAACCATTGTCTATAAAATCAGAAACAATAACCAAAAATGACATAGAAATGACAAATGGTAATAGCAAGAATTATACAGAAAACAGCACTGTTAATGAGAAAGATACGAACCAATCGGATAATTTAGGGATAGACGTTTTAAACGCATCGGCTAAATGGATACTCGATCAACCCGATAATTGTTTAAATAACATTAATTTATCCGTTAGACCAGGGCGGTTGGTTGCAGTGATTGGGCCCGTTGGAGCCGGAAAAGTATACAAGTGCTGTTTAGAAAACTATCGAAATAATAACACGATAAAACGTTACATATTATACAGAGTTCACTGATTCAAGCGATTTTACGAGAATTACCACTTTGCGAAGGAAGTATTTCCGTAAGCGGCACAATATCATACGCGTCTCAAGAGCCATGGTTGTTTAACGGTTCAATTCAACAGAACATACTTTTTGGCTCGCCAATGGATCCAAATCGTTACAAAGAAGTATTATTTAAAAAAATATAATTTCATACGTTTATTATAAAAATTGTAAATTTCACGGAAGTCATTTATTAGGTTGTAAAAGTATGCGCGTTGAAAACCGATTTTAAACAACTTCCTTATGGTGACAGATCTTTAGTTGGAGAAAGAGGAGTTTCACTTAGTGGTGGTCAAAGAGCGAGAGTAAATCTAGCGAGGTAAGTAGAAAATTAGTACTGTCTCTAATAATGTCAATGATTGTTTAATGTTTTTTATTTATTTTTTTTACAGAGCTATATATAAAGAAGCCGATATTTACTTATTGGACGACCCTCTATCTGCTGTTGACACACACGTTGGAAAACATTTATTTGAGAAATGCATCAAGGGTACCAATTTCTTGTACAATTGTCGTTAAAACATGTCATATTTAATGAAATTATATTTTTAATTCACAGATTACCTCAAAAAAAAAACCTGTATTCTAATTACTCATCAAATACAATACTTGTCGAATGTTGACCAAATCGTTTTAATGGAAAATGTGAGCACTTAATTCGTTTATAGTTTTGGAAGTTAATACTTTTTAATAATAATATGTTTAAATTATTGTTTTCTAGGCAAATATATTAGCCGAAGGTTCATATCAGGAACTTCAATCTTCTGGCTTAGACTTTACAAAATTGCTTAAATCATCGGAAGGAACCACCGATGGTGAAATTGATACTACTAATGTAATTAATAACAGTCTGGAGCAGTTATCAAATTTATCTCGTCAAGGTTCTATTAAAAGTATTGCGTCGTCTACTGATGAAAATAAATTAAACGGAACTCAGGCAGAACCCGTTGAAGTGGCTGAAACTCGGTCTTCTGGAAAAGTTTCAAATAGTGTTTATTTGTCTTATATTTCTGCCGGAGGAAATGCTTTTAAAATATTATTTTTATTGTTCATATGTATCTTCACTCAAGTCCTCGGTACTGGTGGAGATTATTGGATAGGTTATTGGTAATTTTATTTTTATTTTATTTATAAATTTAAGTTCAATGATAAGAATTATACATATATTTTAGGGTTAATCTAGAAGATAACGTTTTTCGTAATACGGAGAGTAAATCTATGAATATTAGTAATTATTTTACTTATACATTATTCGATACACCTTTGATAATATCTCGCCAGTTTTGTGTTCTAATGTACTCTGGTATAAATATAGCTATGCTAATAGTTATTTTCATAAGATGTGTTATGTTTGTATCAGTTTTAATTGGTGCTTCTATGAATTTACATAATAATATGTTTAACGCTATTACCAGAGCAACAATGTATTTCTTCAATACAAATCCATCAGGTAATGCATTGTTTATGTAAAATTATTTGTTTCTCTGTTTAATATATAAATAATATTAATTTCACAGGTCGAATTCTTAACCGCTTTACTAAAGATATTGGCACTATTGATGAAATATTACCAACACCTATATTGGATTTTGTCCATGTAATTGTGAATTTAATTTAATTTTAACAATATTATGTGATATCATGAGGCTAAACAGTACACAATAAACTTTTATATATTTGTATTTTTTTTTTACTAGATAGCATTGCAACTTATAGGTACCCTTGTCGTGGTTGGTATAATTAATTTTTATCTTCTTATACCGACCTTCGTCATAGGACTGATGTGTTATTATATTGTTAATTTTTATTTATCAACATCGCGGAGTATCAAACGTTTGGAAGGTGTTAGTAAGTAATTAATTAATTATTTTAATGAACTTATATGTTATAAAACATAGTGAGAATGTCAAGTATATAGAGTTTTAAAACAACAAATTTTTTTTCTAAAATAAAATATAGCTCGAAGTCCTGTGTATGGGTATTTTAATGCGTCACTCCAAGGAATATCTACTATAAGAGCGTTTGAAGCCGAGGATATTTTAAGCAAAGAATTTGATGAACATCAAGTAAAGGAAATAAATTACTTTATAATAAAATGCTAATATTTTATTTGAAATGTTTAAGGATTTACATTCTTCGACTTGGTATTTATTTATAGCAACAAGTGAAGCATTTGGATTTTCGTTGGACATGATATGCTTTATTTATATATGCATTTTAACTTTTAGTTTCTTAATTGTTAACAACGGTAATACACAATTTATTTTTTTTTAAATTTATTTTATTTATAATATTACTTAATTTTTAGATAATCTTGGGGGAGATGTTGGATTGGTCTTAACTCAAGCAATGAGTTTGACGGGTGCTCTTCAGTGGGGAATAAGACAATTAGCAGAATTAGATAACCAAATGACATCTGTCGAAAGAGTAGTTGAGTATACAAACGTCCCGCAAGAAGCTGCTCTTGAATCTTCCCTAGGTAATATACATTTTTTGAAATTAACTAAATGTTAAAAACTTGTTACATTTATTTTGTAATATATTTAAGATCAAATTGTATATTAACCTATTAGTAACTGTATTAAGGAATAGTCAATACTCAAAAGATAAAATGTAAAAAAACATGTTGGTATATTTATAGGTGCTGATACATTGTATAAATTGTATCTTACAATACCTAGCTAAATAAGACGCAGATACTTATAAAAATTATTTAATATACAGTATTTATTACTTGACATTGATTAAAAAAAAAGTCATAAGTTTTTATTGTTAAGCTTTTATAATATATTTTATTCATCATAATTAACAACTAATACTGTGGTCTCTACAGACCTTAATGTATTTAATATACAATACAATATTATTATTAAAATAAATATATTTCTTTATTTTTGTTTTAGATAAAAAACCACCAAAAGAATGGCCAGATAAAGGTCAAATTGTGTTTGAAAATTTTTATCTACGTTATAGTTTAGATACGGCGCATGTTTTAAAAAATCTTAATATTCAAATTCAGGCAATGGAAAAAGTAATATTAACAATTACATACTTTATGTCTAATTAATATTATTTCAATAGCTTTGATATTCAAATAATTTTTTTTAATTTATAGATAGGAATTGTTGGTCGAACTGGAGCAGGAAAATCGTCTTTAATAGGAGCTTTATTTAGACTAGCTCTAAATGAGGGCAATATCACTATCGATGGTATAGAGATACATGAACTAGGGTTACACGATTTACGTTCCAAAATTTCAATTATTCCTCAAGAACCAGTTTTGTTTTCGGCGTCAATGCGAAAAAACATAGATCCTTTGGATGAATACCCAGACCATGCCCTTTGGAATGCTTTAGAAGAAGTAATTTTTTTTCATTTATAATTTTCAAACACAACTTAAATATTTATTATAATTATTACAAAGAATCAAAGTAAGTTTTATATTTTGTTAATTTATTATTGTTTAAGGTTGAACTTAAAACCATTGTAGAGGATTTGCCCGACGGTTTGAACTCAAAAATGTCTGAGGGTGGATCTAATTTCAGCGTGGGTCAAAGGCAATTAGTGTGTTTAGCCAGAGCTATAGTGCGTAGTAATAAACTACTCGTGCTGGACGAAGCTACTGCCAATGTCGATTCACAGTAAATGATACAATTCATATTAAATCGATTGAAATTATGTTTCTTTCGTCTAATCGTAAATCTGAGTGTATTGTAATATTTTTTTTATTCTCAGGACCGATGCTTTGATTCAAAATACGATTAGAAATAAATTCCGGTCATGTACAGTGTTAACTATCGCTCACCGTTTGAACACAGTCATGGATTCTGATAGGGTGCTTGTTATGGATTCTGGAACAGTAGTCGAATTCGACCACCCTTATAACTTGTTGAAAAATAAAGATGGATTTTTTTACAAAATGGTTGAACAAACGGGAACTGAAACGTCCGAATTATTACATAACATAGCAGCTGAGGTACATTTTAATATAGTAAATAATAAAGATAATATTTTTTCCATAAAATATTAATAAACCTTTGGTAGTAATCACATTTATATCTTTTTTTTTAGAGCTATACGAGCACGCAGAATTAACAGCAAAACATATTTTCTAAAATACACAGTCATGATTATTTTTGTTTTTAATTTATTTTTATTTATTTATTAATACAAAAGGAATTCATGATGACTTTAAATATTATACTATTTACACTAATAAATTTACCACAACCCTAAATCCGCACACTTCTATTTATTAACATCCCGCGTATTATTTTATAATTAAAAAAATCATTGATGTGAATAAAATAGTATATTTAAGTGTACTGAATAAATAAGTAACCGAACCTAATTGTCCACAGTTTTTCTTGTTAACCTAATCTAAATGCATTGCATACATGATTAATTATTTAACGATAAAATAATATTTTGTGTCTTTTGAAGGAAATATTTAATTTAAACTTTAAAGTATTCAAAACTAGGAACAATTATTTAAAACGGGTGTAAAATGTTTAGTTATTGCACATATACGTGTGTATAACTTGCTTCAAATGTATAACGGACTATAACCATGGAATTAGGATTGCTTTATTAAATTCATAAGATTGTGAAAAAAATTTAGTTATCACGGTTTTTCATGTTCAATAATTATGATTATATAGATCGCATAGAGGAGATATTATTCAAGTGGAAGGTGGCATTTTTAAGGTTTATGTTTCTAAGATTAGTTTAAATCGAAATGATGTACATAGACATAAAATTTGTCGATGAAATTGTTGTATGAATTAATTTTATACGGATACGTTCATTTTAAATAAAATGTATTATATTAAGTCATTTTGTTATCATATTGAGTTTAACATTTTTATTTATTCTCATTAGTTATTATTGATATTATTTGTATAAATTAAATTTTATTTGTATTATGACAAGGTTATAATATTAAATTTACTTGCATTTACAATTTTACAAATAAATAAATAGTTGAAATGTTTGAAAACAACTTGTTTAACTACTTAGCAGGACGAGTAGGTAACTTAAATAAATACAAATAAGTAACCACTACAGTATTTTTCGTAATTAATAATTTATAAACAATATTATGTTAACTAAGTAGGTATTTAACTTTACAATTGATCTTACTTGACGTCATAGGTATTTGTAATATTATAAAATGTCATTTTATTTAGTTTCTATGTGATATAACGTCTTTTAAAGATTTAATCTTTAATACATTTTTTTTATTTAATTTTTTACACATGGTTATATAACGAAGTGTTTTTGGTGTGATATCAGCTAAAATAAAAAAAGTCGCCATTTTATTTGACTTTATATATTATAATAATCCAGTAATATCGTTGGCCTCCTGTTATTATATCTTACATTTTCACTATAGTAACTAGTTTTTTTCCTAAAACTATATAATGTAAACATCGTTTCCGCCAGCGTTCAATAGTTATAGACATATCGTTGCATCTAATCCATTTATTATTATGTGTAATAATTTATGAATAGTGTGATTGAGTCGTAGATGGACCATGATAGAAAATTACAGGACTAAGAGCATATGTCATCGACCTTAATTATTGCCGCAAGTAATGAATTAATTATACAAGATTGTTTGTTTTAATATTAAAATTGTTTCAAAACTGGATTTAAAAATACAAATATTGGCGATTATTAATTGTTCTTATTTTCTGTACATGACTTGCCACTCTTTTACACGCACCACAATTTACATCACCTTCTATTAACACTTGTTGTAAAAACATATCTCTCCGACAGCCGAGAGACCGAGCCGTCGGAGTCGTGAATCGTCGTACGTCGTGGCCGCTACAGCTGGGACACATCATATTTTATCGTATTTTCGTTGCATACGAAAAATCGGTCTTTAAAGTACTTGGACATTTTTGGTCATAACTTATAAGCCATCTAACCGATCTGCTTGCGAGTTCATCTGTTTTCATTTGCACAATATTTCTGATCGATTGATATCTTATACGACTTAATATGATCAGCCGTTTGCCCTGTAGAGCTGACCGATGGATTATCAAAAATTAGCATAGCATTTCAATAGAACAACTAGGTTTTCTGTTATTATCCGTCAGTGGCTACTACGTTTTTTTTTTTTATTATGCGAACCGCGCAAATTGCTACTGCGCAACACTGAATACATTTTGTTTTATGTTATCATATAATACATATTCATTCTTTTTTATACTAATTATAACCTCGTAAAAACGACTTTATAGTCTTATCTAAAAGAAGGGGAGCAGAAGGACTACGCGTCGCTCGCATCGATATTAAAGCGTATTTTTCAGTATACATACTGCAACGAGTCTATACAGTACCTTTACGTCTAAAGTTTTCTCACACGTCATCATTTTCTAATTTTTTTAATTAAATTAAAATATTTTAAATAAGAATGTCTTGCTATTCACTCAGTAGCGATAATGAATATGTAAAAAAAAAGAAAACTCCGATGAAAAAAACGAAAAAGGTGGGTGTTATAAATTCATAACATATGGAGAGATTAAAACTATAATTTAATTATTCTTTTATAGTATGCTTCTTATCAAGAAAAAATATTGGAATTATTTAAGGATCAGAAAATGTCGTTAAATATAAAAAATAAAATGAAATATAGAAAAGGAAATGAAATTTTCACCATAAAATCAGATGTTGATGTCGAAGAATGTACGGATTATTGGACAATAGAACATTATAAAACTAAAAACATTGAAAATATTGATTCCAGGTACAGGTGATATATTATATTCTGTTAATATTTACTTTGAATATAATTAAATAATTTAGGTAAAATAACTCTACAGTTATTTTTTTTATTATAATAAAATAATAATTTTACAGATGGGAGCATGCTGAATGTACAACACATATAGCAATAACAGATCAGGCGGAGGATCAAGTAATTTCTAACAAGCTGAACAAACTGATGAAATCAATGCACAATCATTTCATGAGGAATCGGACAAAAACTGTTAACCATCATGCTGTAAAGTATAATACAACATCGTCATTAGTAAGTCAATGTGAATCTTTATTTTTAAAATTTTTACGAGAGTACGATACTAGCGCCTAGTACTATATAGTGATATACGATTAATAATACCATTAATACCCCACTCTAGAAGAAAACTGATACAAATTCTAAACATTAAGTGTTGTTTATTCATTTGTATAGATAAATTAAAAGCCAATAGTTAGTAAGAATAATTTATTCGCATCGTATACACTCGCGATATATTTTACGGAAATATTAAATTTTATTAATATTTATTTAAAAATGGTACCTATGCCACAAAATATGTCACTACTCACTATGTAATAGTTAAAAAATGTTAAATGTTTATAATGTTTTAGAGCGTTGAAAGATATTTGAAAAAGTTTGAAGCCAACTGTTTGTTACACGAAGTGATACAAATTCCTCCCCCGGAAATATCAAATTTTTATTGGAAAAATAACTATGGAAACAAATATAAGGCTTTCATTCCCACACCAGGTCGCAATGTTTATTATAGTTTAAAAGAATACGTAGGAGAAATGGAACTCAATGAAATCAATATTGACGGGTTAGTATACATATATGTAAATGTAATATGTAACCATTAATATGATTTAGCTATATTATTATTTATAATTAAAATAGTCTACAATTTTAAATCACTTTCATAATTTAAAATTTATAGACACGTGTTGGTCATAAGATGTAATTATGTAAACTATAAACCTATAAAAACGCTCTGCTTTACCTTATCTTTATAAGCACCATTATATTATAATTAAAGTGTTGTTTTGTAAACAACCTAAAACATTTAAAATGTGATGTTATTGTTCATTAAAAAATCTACAAATACTTATTCTCCTTTATATTCTTTTGAAAATGTTAAAGATAATATGAAAAACTATTTAATAAACACCAATACATTTTGTTATTTTTTATTTTTAGGTATTTATTCTTTCATTATATTTATTAAATAAGTATTTGAGTAAAATAAACACTTTATAATTTTTTAATAGAATAAATGCACTGTGGTGACAGTTTATTTTAATTCATTTAAAACAAATTAAAAAACGCACAATCACAAAATTAAGTAATTAGACACTTAATAATTAAATATCTATGAGTACTTTGTACTAATGAATAAATTTAAAAACGACTCTGGTAGGGGCGTCATTTGCGGTACGCAGGGTATACATTTGCGTACCTACCTAAAATTCTAAATTGTAATTTTTGGCCCGCAAGGCACATGTATATGACCCGCCCGGCCACATCACAAAAAAAAAAATTATATTTATATAATTATATTAAAATAATAAATTAATATGTACCTAAATATTATGAAAGTTGATAATTGATTGATTGATCCCATCTTTATAATCACAAAACAACCGTTGTATGATTATTACTAGTAACCACAAATTTTACTGATTTTAATCTGTGCATATCTATTGTATTGCTTTATATTGTTAATTGTTTTTATTTAATTTGACTGTTGAAGTTTCAATTTGTATTTAATTTAGACATTTATAGCTTTTGCACAGCTTACGGCTTGTATTATGTCATTTTACTTTATTTTAATTGTGTTAATAATTATTATTATACTACTAAAGTATGAATAATGTCAAATATGTCAAGAAAAAAATAAACAGTGGCCTGCTCAATATTTATGCGTACCAAAAAAAAACATTGAAATGACGCCCTTGAACTCTGGCAGTATTATACAGGCTAACCAACGTGTTTGGTGAACCAGACGAGGACCTAATATAATAATATTACTCTTACTCTGCGTTTTTTAAAAACAAAATTAAACAAAAGCGAGATCAAGTTCTGCTGTTCATTAGGTGCCGTATTGTTCACTATTATATTGTATTATAGGAGTAATGTTCTTAGTATCATTTACTTTAATCATAATATTCCAATTTATTACCCATAGTAATCTTTGTAGTTAATAGTTATAACGTTAGTTTTATAGTGTAATGGTAACCATATATTTTTTTTATAGATGGAAATCCGCAGAAAAATGTGTATTGTTAGCTGTTTCGAATAAATGTCCTAAAGATCAACCGTTTATTGATCATATGGAGTTCTTGATTGCCAATTTTGCTGCATGGGCTGAACAAAATAATGATCACTGGGAAAATATTGGATATGATGTGCAATGTGAAGATTATAGACATTTAAATAGACACTATATCATCACTGAGTACTTGGTGGATGATTTAAAAGATGTTCCAATGCAGTTAAGGTGTGTACATCTAATTTTTACATTATTATAATGTAGAAATACATAATAATAATTTTGTGCATTTAGTTTCTTCTATATGACTATACATATAATATTTAGTTTATCTATTATAGTATAGGTAGTTCTATATGTTAAACTAGTTTATGCCAAGAATATTGCACATATTTTATAATAAATATTATGATACCATACATTATTATTTTTAGTAACTTACTGAGTGAATAGGTTCATTGAGGAGTAAATAGGTTGTTTATATTTATTTTAAAAAATTTTAAAATCGTATTTTCTGCATAAAATAATAGTATACGCGATAAAAAAGTACGATTAATATATTATGTATGTGTGTATATTTAAAATTCAAAAAATAAAAATTATTATAAATTTTATCTTATAAGGCCAAAACTAAAATGCATGACTATCAAACAATTTTGTTTATGTATTTTCGATATTTTTAAATTTCTATTCAAAGTTTTAGAATTTTTCTAACTATTTGACTATGCATAGTAATTTTAGCAACATTAATTATAATAATAAAAAAATATTAACAAATATTTAATCTCTCTGCAGTATAGTATTATAAAAATATAAAATGTATAATCATTTTTACAGGAGAAATCTTTATTTTACGATAAAATATCTAATGTTATCAGTCATCACCATTTGAATTTCTATCGCTCATGGAAATATATGGTTTAATATGCTTAAAATTATTAAGAATTTTCAAACTTATTAAACACCTATGATATAGAATAAGTAAATTTCTTTTTTTTTTTGTTTATTCATGTCGAAATACACATGATAAAATTCATCTATTTAATCATTTTATATTTTTCTTTTGATTTTTTGAATTATTGTTTATTCGAATAGAGGGAAATGTGGAAGATTCAGAGGCGCAATGACAATAACTCCTGAACACGATAATGCAAAAGTAATTTATGCGATGAACATTGCATTCCAATTAGCGGCAAAACGTTTTGCCAATGATAAAGATCTTGGAGTTTATGCTTATGGTCGTAAGTAATTGACCATTGAAGTTTGGAATATATGCATATCATAATGTCATATAAGAAAATTATTTTTATCAGTTTCTATATTTTATATTTTTTGTTTAATCGTTTTTTTTCACATTTATTCTATAATTTTATTATTCTATAAATATTATTACCTACATAACATACATTTCATCAGTATAGAAAATTATTGTTCAAAAACAAAAACATGTATTATCTCCTTATCTATATGCCTCTCAAATTAATTTTTCGTGTTTCATTTATAGTTAACTGTCCTAGTAAACAATTTATATGAAGTACCTGAATACCTTAATGGATTTTAATTGTATTTGTAAACTTGAAGCAGTTGTCTTATCTTTAAAAGCATCCGATAAATAAATCTTAATATATATCCACTTAGTTATAAAAGTGGATATTTATATTATATTATATTATTATATAATAATAATAACAATAATAATTTATAATTATTATATAATTTTTTTATTGTTATATTATTTATATTATATTTATATTTTTTTCAAATATTTTATTCCATTTTTATATTTTATCATTTCTAATAGTCTACCAGATAACCTAGTTGTTATATATTTAACCTAAGTTGGTGCGCATTTCACCTTAATCAAATTTACTGCCATATCGCATGCATTTATGAATGGATATATGTCATCTTCACCCGTACACAAAGGTATAAGCTTAAATGATTCTTCCAATTTTATGGTAACCATTTTCTTTACACGTGGTCTTCGTTTGAATGTTAACTCGGTAGGTTAGATTGTGTGGCCTAATTAAACTGCAGTGACCTTGCTACGAGTAACTTTCTTATTATCTAAACTTAAGATTCTAGTAAAGTCGTTTTCTATATTCGCTCTATTGCGTTCACTTGGGCTTCCAAAAAGATCAGAGAGTTCTCTTGGGCTTTCAGTGGGGTTAGGACATTTACTAGGACTTCCCTAATTTTATTTAATATACATCCAAACTCAAGTCTATAGACGTCTCGTTCGATGGATTAGCTACTTCTAAAGTAGATGTACCCGTGTTGTCCATAAATTACCTTCACACTACAGATTTATTTTATTTTATTTTTTTAAATTGTAATGATTATTAAGGTGAAGGATTTTAATGTGTTAATAAAAGTAAATAATTATACTAACATTATACTTTTTATTATTAATTAATCATTAATGTCAGATTTAATTATAACTGTGCAGTGCACATACGATGAATTTTAAAGATTTAGATTCTGTTAGCATGACCATAACGCTACTACAGTGATCATGGCACGAGGTATAATAGATGTGCAAATTAGAATGTACTAACGAGTGTGGTTGCACCTACTTCTCAATGACATATTTTCACATTGTAATAATAACGTAGTATTGTAGTACATTATCGAATGAAGACACTCGTTTGCAATAAAAAGTACAAGGATACATGGCGTTCACCCAGAAGGCTACGGGTTGATGTAACAAGTGTCAAACCATATATAAGGGATGCCAAAGAGCAGCAACGGCAGATGTACCATAGCCGCAGAGACCTGAGCACCTTCACAACACTCAACCACTTTTGTATCAGTAACATGTATTTCATTTATACATAATAAACACGGTAAACGGTCAAAAAGTCCGGGGACAAAAAGTCCACGGACAAAAAGTCCAGTATGAAAAAAGTTGGACAAAAAGTCTGGATTCATTTTTTGATTGCCGGACAAAAAGTCCGAGTACATTTTTACTGTCAGACAAAAAGTCCGAAAATACAAAATAACAAAAATATTAAAATTATTTTTTATATTTTATTATTTCTACGATTACCAACACAGAAAAAATTATTTAAATATTATATACATTACGTTTGCCTATACAATAATAATAATAATAATAATTTGATACCTATATACAATACGTTTCCCTAAGAAATGATTGTCGATGTCATTACAATAATAATATTTAAAAAAAAAGTTATACGTTTTAAAAAATCTAGTCTACATTTATAATAACAATAATAATTTATTCTACATTTCGTTTTCTTAAGCAATGACCAATTCTATATTTAAGAATTCTGGTATTGTTAACTCGTTATTAACAAACATCGTACATAAATATTGTAATTTTACATTTTTTTCTGATCCATGTTTTTTTTTTCTTGGGGGTTCCATATCATGTAATGCTATTTTAGCGTCTCGGGATACACTGACTAAGTGACAAATTCAATTTATAATTCAAGCCCGCTACGTTCCTCATGAAATCGATTATATCGATGAGATCGTGGTAATAACATTGATTATCGTTATTACTTATTGTAGTATGTAGATATAATCTTAAATCTTATGGTAGATAAACTGTAGACATACTGCCGCGATAAACATAAGATAGATATAGCCATATTCGTATCTACCTACCTACGAAACTATTTTTTTTTGTTTTCATATATGAATTTCTTTCAGTGTACAGTGGATTTCCGTTATATTTTAGGTATAAGAAATAATAAGAAGTAATAAAATATAAAAAAAAATACAATAATATAATAAAAGTAGGTACAACAATTACATTTTTAAAATAAATATTAATTATATATGAACTGACTATATAATATAATATTACATTTATATAATACATATAGACATTATAGACAATTTTATATTTTCGGACTTTTTGTCCGACAGTAAAAATGTACTCGGACTTTTTGTCCGGCAATCAAAAAATGAACCCGGATTTTTAGTCCAACTTTTTTCATTCCGGACTTTTTGTCCCTGGACTTTTTGTCCCCGGACTTTTCGTCCGGGATTCAATAAACACATTATTTGTTCTTATATTAGTTAGTATTGTTCTTATATTATTTGTTGTAACTTTCATTTAAAATAACACTTTGGATTCGAACTCTGGTATTGGCACGCAGCAGTAGTTTTAAAACAATACTAGTTATTGTCAAGAGTATTAATTTGTTTCTATATAATCCCTTAAAGGTTCAAATTCATGTATATATTCAATGTTAGGATAGGTTATAGTTAAAGTGTGTTACTGTGTTCTAAAACATAAATGTCATTTAATGGGGCGCAATAATACAATAATACAAATTGTAATCATTTAGTAAATTTTAGTTCATTAAAATAAGGGAGCCATCAAGATATTATGTGAGGTAAACTAAATTTAAAAGAAAATTGTTTATTTTTGAAAGACTATCAATTTTAAAACTAGTAATTTAATTGTAACGAATGAGAAGATATTTGAAATATGTACAATTTTGATATTAAGACAAATTATTGTTGTCATTTAGTACATTTTGTAGTATAAAATAAGTGACCTATCAAGATATGTATGGTAAACTAAATATTATTCGCTATATTTATTATAGTTTTAAATGTAACTAATATTTAAACAAATAACTTAAAATTATGTTTAATTATTCGTATGCTCAAATTAGTTTTAAAAAAATTGCTTCTGTATGAATAACCTTATAAAGTTATAAAATATAACTACAAATCTAGATAAATATAGGTAGGTATTAATTCGCAATACTTAAATTTATTAGCCACAAGTAATAATATTAGTTATTATTTAGATATAAAATTATATAACAAATGATTGATCATTTTAACTTATTCACGTTGTTGAATTTTGCAATCATGGTCATAGTCATCGTTGGTGGATCATTTCACAGTAAACTTTATTTATTTAGACGATTTGCTGTTAACAGAATTTAGTGACTTGTATAACTTATATCGATTTTCGTTTTCCCGGGCCACAGTCGTTTTCAAGAATTGGTCACTACCGAAAGCTGAAGTACCCAGCTGGGCAGGAGAAGGTGGCTTTTGGCCGTACGGTCTGCAGGGAGCACTGCAAGGGGCGGATACTTGCTTCTATGGGTGTGTAGTGTTTGATTGTATAAGCTGCGTCTGGCGAAGAAGTGAAAAACCCTCAGAAGTCATTACCGTTGGCCATAGAGTTAGGTAATAATAAAACACGTATTTCAGTTGTTGGGTACACGTCATTCAGTATGCTGTTTTGCGCGCGATGTTTGTTTCGTTCATCGTTGCGTCTCGTGTCGCGACGTTTGCTGCTCTGGGGCGCACCGTAAGATCAACCTTTGCACCACCGGAGTGGGGACGGTCTCGCCGCAGCCGAGCGTCCAGCCGAGTCAGCCGACGTCCCCGCCGTCACCGTCGCTCTCGTCGTTCGTTTTTATTTGTCTACGGAACGAGTTTACGATCCGGCGACGTCGCCGTCAACAACACCGTTTTGGTTTATGTGCGTCCGAACCGTTTTGTGGTGATCGTTTGTTCGTGTTGCGTCGTCAGCACCCACACGAATCGTTTCTTGTTGCCGCCTGCGCCAAAATCGCGAACTCTTGGTTTTTTTTGACGCCCGTCCGTCATTAGGCCGGGAGTTCCGCCGCGATATCCACGTGTTCACGCTGTTTGTTGGCATATTATACCATGCACACGCGAGTACGCGACGGCCCACAATACTTTCGCGGCCGGAGTTCGCGTTTCGAGCTTATGTCGCCCAGTGTCGAATTCAAATCGACTATCCACGATTCATCAATCCCGAAATCCACGAGGTCGCTACACCCTCAGACGATTTCACGTTAAGCGATGGTCGTTCCGGGGCAACCACACCGTCACCGCTAATCAACTCTAATATCACGGCTGTCTAATCATAAAACACAGTATATTGTGCATTTCACAAAATTGTTCAAGAGAAGCAGATTAGTGAAGTTGCTACTCATTTCGTATAGATGGCGTTCATTTGTAAGCAATTTTTATTTTAAGGTAGGTACCATGAGGTATTGAATATTTAATTTATCAATAATTTTCCTCAGAACATAAAAGGCCTTGTGTAAAGTGGAAAAATGTGTTATTTAAACAAATATATCGTCAGCCTATTTAGCAAACGGCGTAACTCCAAAACACCAAATTTTACAGTAGAAGAAAAAAACGTTTAATTAATTCCTGTTAACTAATTTTGACTAAACAAATATTTTTTAGTATTACTTCATTAGTAGTTGATATTTAAGAAGTAATAGAGTTAAATGTATGTTATAAATAACATTTTTTTGTGGACATACGTCTATTGCTTTTATAATAGTTACATTTTTGGAGATACGACCCATTCTATTTTTTGGACTTACGTCTGTTTCTCCTAAAACAGTTATTTTTGGAGATACGTCCAATTCTATTTTTCGGACTTACGTCTGTTTCTACTAAAATGTCTTTTTTTTATAGTTAAGAATTATTTTATTTTATGATCTTCAAAAATAATTTTGAGAACAATATAAGTTAATTTATATCTAAAAAATTATAAATTATATTATTATTACTTGATTTATTTTGAATTTGTATTTATTAGAAATTTTACAACTTCTTAACCTAAATAACAACAAATTATAAAGAATATTAATCAATATTGATAAACAGTATTACTATTAATAATCATAGTATAAAATATTAAAGTGTAATATAAAATAAATGTTAGTAAAGTATAGTGATAAAAGTAATAACCTTGATAATAATAACATTATACAAATTAAATAAAAGAAACTAAAAATAACAAACAAATAAAATATTTTTCCTTTTTAAATAAAATATCTAAGTAACATTATAACAAATTAAAAATGATAATAATAATAGTAATCGTTTTGCCAAAATATCTTTACTCTTTAGGTAAATTATCAAAAAACGCATGATAGTCTTTTTCCATAGTTAATTTTAGTTGTTGAAGATGCTCATATTTTTCTTTTTTTATCTTCAGTCTATCATTGTGTAATTGAGGTAGTTCATCAAATTTAACTGCAATCTGTTTGCTGTTTTTAAGTTTAAGAGTACTCCAATCTTCTTCAGTAAATCTCAATTTATATTTGATTTGTCTGTCAGGTTCATATTTGATAGCTTTTAAATTTGTCACAATAGGATCTCCTTTCTTATTTCCAGGTCGAATGGATTTACAGAAAGTTATGGAAGAGAATGACTTAAAGAAATCATGTGTTAAATATTCTACTGTATAAGGACTTTTTATACAAGCTGATTTGCAAATTGAAATATAGTCTGCGGGTACATTTATTTTTCTGTTTCTTACTTTTCTTTCAATAGTAGAATGCATGCTATCAACCTCCATTTGTGTATGGCCACGTTGAAGGAACTTTTGTATTATAGTCACATTTGAGTTAATTGATAAGTTAAGTAATGCATTAGATAAAGTAGTGTTCCTATTTTGATAAGTACAGCCATCACTGTATAGTATAATAGAATTCAAATTTCCAGTATTTGAGTTTATAACATATTTTTGTAAAAAATAAATTATAATAGAACTAAACTCATTGGAAGATAACCCGCCTTCAGTTTCATTCCATAGAAAACAGAATCCATTTTTTCTTTTCAAATCATAAACTGTAAAATTATGTACTATAAGTTTTGTTTTATAATAAAGTGAAGAAACATTTGATTTTGGACATAAGAGGACAGATTGCAGATCCATAGTAAAGATTTCATTTTCTGACATTTTGTCCTTTTCTTTTTCCATCCTTGCCTCTTTTTTCATACTGTCATGTGTTTCTTTTTCTTCTTGAGATAAATTTCCTGTATCATAGGCTGTACAAATATCACAGGCATCTTTTTTAGGTTGAAACAATCCAATATTTTGTTCTTCTATAACTTTATCAAATACATAGCTGCTCATTGGTGTAGTTTTATGAGTGGTGCAATAATCATTACAATAAAAATTATACAATTCAGTTTTTGAAGTCCAATTTGGTTCTAAGTATAATTTGGATGTACTAGCTCTACAATAATGGCTTTCTAATTTAGGCAAAGTGTTTAAAAATTTGTAAAGAAAACTTTTTTTCTCTGATACAGTGGTTTTAGTACTTCGTTGACTATTTGAAATGTTTAAAGCATTTTCTGTGGTGTTAAAATTATCATCAATATCATTATCAGAAGTTGAATTATTGCTGTCTTTATGACTGAGAATTTTTAAACAAACTTTTTCACTAATTCCAATTGTATTTAAAAACAGTACTTTACAAACTCTTACCCTATCATCAGCTGTTTGTAAATAGTATTGGATAGATGAACTTCTTCTTGAAGGAGTTATTGTACCTCTAAGCCTTAGAGTTGGATTTTTTTTTGTATAGTTTTTAATGTATAGTTGTTTCTCATTTTTTGACAATTCCCAAAATTCTTCAAATATTTTCAACCGTTCCTCTTCTTTAACTTCTTTACATTTCAATTTACTGTTTTTTGAGCTTACTTTACAGTTGCAAACACATTTCAAAACTTTTGCAGGTTTGTGTATATTGTATGACCATACACCATTTGTTTTTTTCTGACCATAATATTCTTTGCCATTCAATTTATTTTTTTTATTTATGTTATAATAAAATTTTTTGGGTTAGATCTTTTTTTTCTTGTACGTACTGCCAACTGATTTTCTATATTACTAACATTTTCTGTAGAATCATTATTATTATCGTTATTCATGCATTCATTTAAATTTTCTAAAGCAAATGGAACCATATAATTATTTTCAATAATATCATCATTATTACTACCTATAGTGAAAAATAATATTTAAAAACATAATAACTATATCTACTAAACATTAATTTTAAAATTCAAACCTGAGGTTTCTGTAAACTCATTTTGATTTTCTATAGAATCAATATTATTATCATTATTTGTGAATTCATTTAAATTGTCTAAAGTAAATGGAACCATGTAATTATTTTCAATAATATCATGATTATTACTACCTACAGTGAAAAATAATATTTAAAAACATAATAACTATACCTACTAAACATTAATTTTAAAATTCAAACCTGAGGTTTCTGTACTCTCTGTTAACTCATTTTGATTTTCAATATAACTAACATTTTCTGTAGAGATTTTATCATTATTCATATTATATTCATTTAAATTTTCTAAAGCAAATGGAACCATAAAATTATTTTCAATAATATCATCATTATTACTACCTACAGTGAAAAATAATATTTAAAAACATAATAACTATACCTACTAAACATTAATTTTAAAATTCAAACCTGAGGTTCCTGTACTCTCTGTAAACTCATTTTGATTTTCAATATAACTAACATTTTCTGTAGAGATTTTATCATTATTCATATTATATTCATTTGAATTTTCGAAAGCAAATGGAACCATATTATTATTTTCAATAACATCATAATTTAAAATGTCTAGCTGTTCACTAATATATTTGTCAATATCGAAATTATTTCCAACATCTCTGTTTTTATTTTTAATAACATCTAAAACAAAATTAAAAAGTATAATATACCTACCTATTTTGAATTTATACTACGTATTTATGGAATAAAATAAAATAAAATATTTTATATTTATATAATATAATCAAACTTTTTATTTTACACACTTGTCTTTTTCCGTGTCAACTTAGGATAATTTATAATATTGTATGGTGTAGCAACACTTCTAGCCATTTCTAAAAGTTTTTTTGTTCTGGATGTCATCTTGTTTCTTATAGTATAATGTATTAAATCAAAGTATAAAATATAAAAGAAAACTGTTCATAAAATATTATGATTTAACAAGGATAAAATTTAGATTTTTAACATATTAAATTTAAATACAACGACGTTGTCACGTTGTTATGGAGATACGCCAGTTTCTGTAGATAATATTTTTTTTGTACATCGGAGTTACGACTAATGCTTATCAATTATCACCGGTTTCATGAAAAAAAATACTCTTAAATATTACTATTATGATACCAATCGACGCGCATTTTTTTTTTCTATTGAATTATATAAAAACATAGAATTTGAATTTTTTGGAGTTACGCCGTTTGCTAAATAGGCTGACGATATTCATTATTAACATTTTAAATAACAAAAATACAAAAGTAAAAACAACATAATAATGAGTTATGATTAAAAATTTAGAAAACATAAAATTTCATTAAATTATTTGATACAATTTTTTTACCAAACACATTCATAAAAAACATTAAGTAAAAAGACAAAGACAACGTAATAATAATAGTAATGATAGAATTAGAAAACTTAATACTCTTCTTCATTGATCAGGTCTAATGAATTTTCTGATTCTGGTAATGTTTGCCAAAATAATTTTCGATTATCAGGCATGAATGGTGTTGTGTGCCAGTATCAGATTTGAATCCAAATGGTTTATTTGAATGAAAGTTAAACTTAATAACGAAATATGTCTTTATTGCATATAAATAAAATACATGTAACAAACAAAATAAGTGGCTGAGTGTCGTGAAAGTGCTCAGTTGTTGATAGCTTTGGTACATCTGCCGTTGCTGGTCTTCGGGCTCCCTTATATATTGTGGTGCGTCTCTTGTTTACGTCGAGTTGCCGCCTTCTGGGTGAAACCAGGTGTCCTTGTAGTTGTTGTTGCAAATTCTTACACGAATTTGAGAATGTGCACTAACATCTCAAATGCATCATTAGTGCACTATAATTATTGGTGCGCTTACTATCCCACACGTGTCATGGTCATAGTAGCATCCGCATTACCCTCGACTCGAGGCATGGTCATACTAACTTAGCCTTGGTATCTTGTAGATATCTTATAGATATCTCATAGCCCATAACAATGGTACAAGAGCTTTAATAATTTCTTTTTTTTTAGAAATTTTTATACCTCGTTGACCTTCTTGGTTATCTGGGTAATTAACCATATTCTTTAATGCACTCTTCTGTATAAAATCTAATTCAGTTAAATCCTCTTCAAAATCAGTTTTATATTCAAAGCTAAATGATCCTTTCACAAATCGCACCATGACAATGTTAGTTAATTTAAAATGAGTTAATTGATCACCTGCTTTTTTTGGATTTCCATTGGTAAAATGTTTCTAGTCTTAATACTTGAACTTTTGCTCTACATTCTGTTATATTGTCAATTAGGTCATCAAAGTCATATACTTTACCTTTCCTTCTTATTTTAGATTCAATATTGCCATGTATCCCATCTGCACTCATATGAGTATGGCCCTTGGTCAGATATTTGATAATTATTTCATTAGGCCCAAAAGTTTGATTCACTGCTGTTACTAAAGATGAGTATAATGTCCAATTTTTATTTTGGACTGTACAGTTATCTGCCCAAAATATGAATTTGGTTACATCTCGCTCTTTGCTAATTACTTTTAAGATGGAATTAATTATATTTTCTGCTTTTCGGCCATTTATAGCTTCATGCCACAAAACACAATAGCTTGTGAATAAGCTTCCTTTTTTAATTGTGGCAAAAGTCTTATTAAATACTACCAATCTACTAGTGAAATATGATGCTTTGATATAAGGCAAGTATGGTAAGAGTATCACTTTTTGTGGATCCATTGAATAATGTCTAGTTTCATAATTCTCTTCTTCTTGAGAATCTTTTTTGTATTCAGCATTTGCTTTATTAGCTTTAGGTAGTTTTATGAAGTTCTAAAACTGAATTTGTCGCCTGGTTTACATTGTCTGGATCAGCAACAAAATTAAAACAGTCTTCACAGTCATCGGCTTTAGGTTGATTAAGTGATACATTCTGTCTTTTTAATGTTGTTCTATATGTTTCAATGTCACAGTACTTGTGGAATTTGGACGAAAAATCTTTAAACATATCCTTTATAGTCAACTCACGAGGTAAATAACGAACATTAGGTGCATTATGTCGTCTATAGTGACTTATACAGGGATGGTACAACTCAATATCGTCGCCCTCGTGCCTAAAGTGACCAAGTGTTTTTTCTAGTTTTGAGTAATGACACTTTTAATGTTGAGCACTTACTTAAAAATCGAGAATTTAACCAATGTTTATAAACTTGATACCAATAAAACCGCAATATTATACTTAACATTGCAGTATACTACTTTTACTCAATAATTATTACTATGATAACTAAATTATAAATAACTAACTTAATTTTTTGTTAAAAAGTGACCAAGTCACAAGTATAATATACTTGGTCAGTTGGTCATTAGTTTTTTATTGTTTTAAATGAGAATTAATGCATTAATATTAAAATAATTTTTATACATAAACATAATTCAAACAACAAACTTATTTTTACTACATTTTTGCAAAATAGTCAACATACTTGTTAACTTTATGTAAAGACATTATAATAATATTATAAAATAAAATAACAACCTTATTATTACATAATAAAAAACAGTAAATAAAATATTAATATCTTTCAAATAACTAGAAATAAACAATTAATAATAATATTATAATAATGTTATAATATCACTTTTAAAACAAACTTTTATTTTTACTTAATTGTTGCAATATAGTTAACATGAGAAACATAACATAACTTGTTAATTTTATGTGAAGACATCATAATATTATAAAATAAAATAACAACCTTAGTAATTAAATAACAAAAAACAGTAAATAAAATATTAATATCTTTTAAATCACTTTTAAAATAAATTAATTAATTATTTGAAAATAAAGATTAAAATTTATAAATTATCGATAAAAAAAAATATCTTTATGAAAAACTAAATTAAAATTAATTACTTAATAAACTTAACAGTACCTATTTAGAATAATATTACTCAGTCATTAATTAGAATCATTTTCAGATTCAGTTACTATCACAGTTTCTTTCTTTTTGGAACATGATGGTAAACTTTTATACCATTCGTGGAATTCTTCTGGTATAGCTTTGAGTCTTACATAATTTCTTTAAATCATTTTTTTTTGATTGCAGATATTAGTAGGGGTTTGTCATACAAGTTTTTCAAATGATCAGGAAATTTAATTGGCCTACCCCTTCCACTAATACGTATAATATTAAACTCCTTATCAGAATAATTATATTTGAACTGAATAACGCCACTCATATTTTTTTCATACTTTAAAACTTTAATCTTCAACCAGTTTACTTTATTACCTTGTATATCCAAGGAACGATTTTTCATTATAATATTTGCTAAGCTTTTTAAATCCAAAAAATCTGTGTACTTCAGTTCTTGCACTGTATAGTTGAAACATTTTTTATTGTGTCTATTTGAACGAGCAAGAACAAATAGTTAGCCAATCCTGCATAGTGTAAACGGGAACATTTTTTTTGGCTGATTCTATAGTGCTATGCATGCTGTCTACTTCCATGTAGGAATGGCCACTTTTCATAAAATTGTGTGTTATAATTTCAATCCTTGAATGAGTGACAATATATAGAAATAAAGCTGCTACAAATTGGTTTCGATTTTGACCACTGCATGTATCGGAATACAAGGATATTTCTGTTATATTTTCAGAGAGCTGTTGAATCCATTTATATACGGCAGTACCAATTTCTGAGCTTCCCTTTTGTCCATTAAGTTCCGTCCACAAAAAACAAA
This sequence comes from Aphis gossypii, assembly GCF_020184175.1. Taxonomy (NCBI): domain Eukaryota; kingdom Metazoa; phylum Arthropoda; class Insecta; order Hemiptera; family Aphididae; genus Aphis; species Aphis gossypii. The sequence continues at coordinate 10,986,688 of NC_065532.1, read as the reverse complement.
AAGCACGGTTGGGGGACGCAGCCTCGTACAATGTTAAGTTATAGGTGCATATTTTTCTACTATAATACATACTAGACACATCAGAGCTTGGGATTTGTAAAACACTTTATAGATCAAAGGTTGCGCTACAAAAATTATTGTTATTAGAAGCTTTTTCCTTGTCCAATTGTTTAGCTGAAAAAGATTCATCTCGCCTGCGAATATGATTTTCATAGTTATTGATGATTTGTTCTTCTTGTGGTTTGCATAACTTCTTATATGTTTCACATTGTAAGCATTGATCTTTCTTGGGCTTATAAAAGTCTAAATTATAATTCTTACAAAAAATATTTCGATATACTGTTAAACAAACAAAATATTTACTGTCCAGTTCTCTTGATTTACAATCTTGTAGATATAGCTCATACATCTTAGCTATTGAAAGTGTAGGATCTAAATATTTGCGTTTAGTCGTTGCTCTGCAATAATGAGACTCGATAGTTGGAAATTTTTCAATGTGAGATTTTATTTCATAAATTACATCAGAGGGAGTTTTATTTGTTGCTGGTGTTTTACCTCTGTTATCATTTTTTATAAACATTCCATTTTCAGATCCAACTCCTTCAAACGCTTTATTGACTGGACCATGACTTATTGCCAAGGTTTTTAAAAAAAATTGTTTGCACACACAGACTTTCATTAATGAGTTTAAGCTAAATGTATACATTTTAGAAAATTCTTTTGCCTTTCTCACTTGTTCTGAAACATGGCGTTTAACTGGTTTTTGGGTAACACACGATAAAATATAATCCTTTTGCCGATTATATTCCAAAGTCCAAAAGTATGAACAAAGTTTTATTCTGTAATCTTCATCAAAATTTAAGGAACATTTAAATTTACAATTTGTACAATCTACTATTTTGGGTGTCTTAGATAACTTTTTTTCTTTTGCACTTATAGTTTTTTTCCATTTCATTTTATCACCTCTTCTCCACCTACATAATGGCACATCACTTTCCGGTAAAGTGTTTTCTTCAAAAATTATTGCATTATCATTTTCAATTTTATCTAAAATCTCTTTTATAACCAATTTAATTTCTGTTTCATCAATTATTATATTTTCTTCTTGAAATAAGTCACCAAATTGTGTTAACTTAGTATAACTGTTACCTATTAAAAGAGTTATCACTATCTGTTTCAATTTCATTACCTTTTTTACTATTAAATGGCAGCCATTCGTCACTACTGTCATTGTATTCATCGCTGCTAACATCGCTAGCAGAAATAATAGTTTTTTCATCATTATAATATGAAGTAGATGATCTGTTCATAAACTCTAAAACACACATAAATTGTTTTGTGATATATTATACACATTACTAAGAATGTAAAACCTTAAAAATGTTACTCACCAGCATTAGTATTCATAGACAAAGAAACGATTTTTCGACAACGGCTACTGCGAATGTTCATTATAGTTTATAGGAACTAACAACTTTATATTATAGGTAATAAAATTAATCTCAAACTAAAAAACTTAAACTACCGTTTATATAACTATTAAATATAATTTGTATTTTGTAATATTTTTCGTTTTAATGATAAAGATAATACCGCTGATAATGTGATATAACAGTATGACCATGTAGAAAATAAAATAGTTTTATAATTATACATAAAGTGATCAACTCATCACTTGGTCAAAAGCGTTACTATAACGAATTTGCAACAAATGACCAAGTGACATAGTCAATTTTTACACGTAAGAATTATATTGAGATGTCGGTTAGTCAAAATTAAGTATTCAGTGGTTCCAAAACTAATAAAGATATCACTTGGTCACTTTTTTCGTATATTAATAGGGACAAAATAAGACATTTAAACATGTTATTTCACTTGGTCACTTTTTGCACTTGGTCACTTTAGGCACAAGGGCGACGATATGTTTTATAATTATATTTCAATCAATAATGTCAGCTCTGGATCTACCTCTATTCTCTGTCACATACTGCCCACATGAATCCCTTTCCATGGCTGCTACCAACTCAGTTATTACTGAGTCATTTGTGTACCCGAGGGTTTGTAAAAATGTTTTCTTGCAAATTGATATTTCAACTTTCAACTCAGGATGGGTCAATGAATAAACACGACTTTTATTTTTTTTTAAACTATTATTATCATTAGTTGAAACTCTTCTTCGCTTTATATGGACCAAAGTTACACATTTTGACAAATATTTCCGACGGTCTGAATAGCTTAACTTCCAATAGTTTAACCAAATTTCCTTTTGATGCTCATCACTCAACAGAGGACATTGTTTCTTACACTTACCATCACAAGTTTTTAGTATAATAGGGTGTTTGTCAATTTGTTTTTTGTTTTGAGCTTCTTTGATCTTGACTTGTCGAGTATACTTTTCATTGGTTGACATCCTACGTTTTCTTAATGTAATTTCTTGATTTCTATGACCAGTATTGTGATGTGTTTCAACTATTACCATAAAAGAGAACTTATTAGGACCATCAATAATTACCTCTATAAGTTTAGAAAATAAAAATTAGAAAAATACCTTCAGCTGTACATAACGGATCAACAGGAGTCTCCAAATTAGTAAGGGGAATATAATTGGGATCTTTATCCATATCGTCACAATCAGAGGAGTATACAATATCTTCATCAAATAAATTTTCAAAAATACTTAGAGTATTCTTTGCTATTAAAAAAAAAAAGTATTATCTTAATGTAGGTACCTTTTATATTATTGTGCCATTGTGAGTTAGTATGGCAATATAATAATAATATAATTTAATAAAATATAACTGTCATCTTAATTACATGTAAAACCTGAGGCAGCTTCATCTGGCTGAGTCAGCATTGTACATGCCTTTTCTGGACTGTCTGCCATAATAATAACACTGTAAAATATGATTTATTTAGAACTCCCATAATATAATATAATCCCTGTATATAAAATATTATTTTAAAATAACTATATTAATTATGATTTATGATTTACTTACTCTTCATCACTCTGTGTTAACGGTGCAGCTGACAATGAATAAGTGTGGTCTTCCATAACAATTAATAATACTTTATATTAATAAAAGTTAATATAACAATACAACCCGTTCGACATAGGTATAATTTAAATTATAGCATAGGTATATTATTGGTTATAATACTTATAAGCAAAATTGTATTTTAAAATAGAATGCACATGCCACACGACCACAAACTGTTTGATATATTTTGGTTTCAAAATAAATTATTTCAGTTAACATTGATAAAACACAGTATGACACACGAAAAGCTACGTACTGTGTTTTATGATTTTTTTTTCGATAAATTAAAAAAAAAAGAGTGGATATACTTGACCTTATCTCAAAGTTGACTATGACCATGGTATCAAAAGTGAGTGCATAAAATGCACACGTAAATTGTACTCAGAATCTCCTTATATAATAAAGCGTGAAGCGGTTCGTCTTTCCGCCGGCGCCGCGCCACCCGTATTATAGACAATTACCATCACAAAATTCCGTTCCGCCGCGCCGTTTTCGAAAACGTCGTCCGCCGCCGCCGCTCCGTTTCGATACGTTTTTTTCTACCTTTTTTCCGTTTCTCGACCTTTTCCCGTCTTAAATACGTATTTTATTATTGTAGCTCGACAGTGAACGTCTTTAAAACGATAATAATATTATCTTAATGCTGTTGTCTCATGCATTGGTCTATAACGACGCGCGCTCTTGTGAGCTCGGAGCGGGTTTACGCGTAAAATATATTACTGTTCATCGTACCCGTGCGTAATATAATACGGAGACTCGATATTTGATCGTACGCGTATTTTAAACACGGAGATTCTCATGTACGCGTTTCGGTTTCCGCGACATAAACGTTATTGGTCTTTACGACGGGCGTTTGTGTTTGATTTTCGAACCGCGAGAGGTACGTCGGAATAGCGCGCGCGTCTGTTAAATAGTCGTCGTACATACGATAACGACGGCGATTCTTCTTTTACGATCGTTAAGGACGGAGACTGCGAATCGATGCGATTAATGCGGTGTTCTCTGCGGTTCGGAAACGGCTTAAGAGCTCGACGTTCGACTCGGTTTCCTATCTCAAACTGTAGTCGATAGGTATAGGCGTTAGATCCCCGTGCTAGGGTAGGCAGATTCGAATCCCGCTCCGGCGGTTACGTCGTCGATTCGACGGTGGCGCTTTAAAACGCACGGCCGCCCGGACGCTCTCGGTTTTTTGCATTTTTTTTCGTTTTTTCGTTTGATTGTCGAGAGTTAAACACCGTTTAATAATATATTATTATACATACCTACGTATATTACTGGAATATTATATATTTTATAGTTTCCCATATATTTACTACCTATACGCTATTTATGTATATTTATTATTTTTTGAACTCGGCAATATTGTATACATGGGTAATTATATAATTTAGGCGGATTGGTTATTCAATACCGATTTTCGACGTGTTTTTCGTGTTTGTATTATATACGTACAGGTTTATCTCGAGTTTTTGCACACCGATGAAATGCAATTGTTATTAAACATTAAAAAAAAAAAGGAGATTCCGATTTTATTTTTACGCGGCGTTTATATTATGTTTATATAATATAATATATTATTGTCATCTTCGCAGTCCGATATTAATTGGACGTCAACGGCGGCTGTGTTAGAGTTAATCTTTGGGTATAGTAATACTATCTTATCGTCGATAAGATTTCGATTTGACGAATTGTAAATCTATTTATTGTTGGTAAATTCGTTATACTCAATACAAAATTAGTATTTATTAATTATTAGTGTAGGTACCCATCATTACTATACGCCTTCACTTCCACAGCCGGCGTATTATTGTTAAATACGTACAACTTTAAATATGCGAAAGTATTTATAAATTTTGCTTATTAGGTATATATTTTGTATTCGTAGAAAACCAATACCTCATTGAACCCCTTAAATACATATATTATGTATTAGAACACCGATATCATAGACACAAATACGTATAATAATAAGATGCAATTGCACAATATACAACATCTGTCATCTAAGCACCATGTTTTTTTTGTACTACTGTATTTTTTTTTAGCTTATATATTATGAGACGTTATGCTTAAAATGCTGGTTTAATGTAAACCAGTTATCTGAACATTATACACACTCATTCATATTTACACTTACAAAGCATTATTGCTTTTAAATTGGTCCTGAATAAACCAATACATTTATTACAATAAATTGTCTAATTTTTATTTAACAACTTATTATATTTCATTAATGCTGAGCTATAAATTATAATTATCAAACGATTATTTTGTGTTTGTTGTTAATATTCTTTATTTTATTTATCTTTCCTTCACATATATTAATAATACTGACTATATAACGAATACACGACACTGGTCAATTATGTAAAATATTGGTACAATAAAGGATTTCAAAGATGGGTTAAATATTTACCTACCCTGTTTTTATATTTATCACGTGTGATATAAACCTTATGTAATTTTAAAATTTCAAAACAATTTTTAAATTAAAATTGAAAAACGTATAATATGGAAAAAATGTCTTTAATGATGCACATAATGTATTATTACATTATTTTACAATTTATTATGTAAATGATGATGTATTTAAAAGTACATATTACAAAGATTTACTTTAGGTGATGACTGATTGCTAGACCCCCCTCAAATACTTAATTTCTATTCTATCGTGTAATTCTTTTGCGTTTCAAAATTATTCTGAATTCAAATTTCAAATATTTCAAATACCTACAATAAAAAATAAAAAAATAAATTAAAATTGTAGAAAAGTCAACTCAAATACTTATTGTTGTATTCATTGTAACTAATGCCAATTTTAATTTTACTTCATAATACATATTATAATCGATATCCTACTGTGGCGATTTGATATACACGGCCACCCGCGAACGCTCTAAATTTATTGCATTCTTTTCAAGTTATTTTTTGATTTTTTAATTTGAATTTTGAAAATTAAAGCTATTGCTTTCTCTTATACGATAAAATACATACGTCTACGATTTTTTTTTAATACCATATTATTACGATTATTATTAGTATAATATAAAGTGTAGTACTACAACGCGTTAATGGAGTACATTTTGAATTTTTATGTTTTCAATTTTTATGACATTTGATATGTTTTATATAGTTTCCTACATATCAAAAACAACATCTGATATATTCTGAACTTTGACATTAGGAGGTATGAAAATTATGGATTTAACTTTCGGACATCGATTTACATCATATATTATGATGACTGATAGCTAGACATTCAACTACCATTTTCACTAAATAAATTTTATAATATGAAAAAAAGAACCAGGCATGCGACGGAACACGGTATCAGATTGTTCATATTATACTATATTGGCATTATAAACTTACTATTCACGCATTGTCCGCGATCCGACGCAGTCGGATTGCCTACGTGGTGGGTGGGTTTAATGGCGTTTAATTCGATTTTTCCCAATGATAACTGACAACTTGACTTGAATGCTCACAATATGTTATTCGACTTTATACTTATAATCCTACAATACAACATTAGACTTTCGACGTCGGAGGCGCAGGCATCACGTGATATTGTGATGATTGATAGCTATAGACACTCGACTATCATTTTCGCTAAATACATTTTTTTATATAAAAAAAGAACAGGTCATGCAATGGGAAACGGTATTACACCAGTTTAGGACTGATAGCTAGACACTCAATTACCATTTTTCGTATTTATTTACTCGACTTCAGTACTTTTCTTACTTTTTTAGTGTATGATTTCTTTTCTAGACACCCGATTACAATTTCCGACCGAATTCCTGATAACACGATTTTTACACGACCCCCTCGAAGGCGCCGAAGCCCACCAGCCCAGAAATCGAGGCACACCGACCCCCTCGAAGGTTAGGTTAGGACCCCATCGGCTCCTCTCAAACAACCAGAGGTTAGGTTAACTAAAATTGTGACTACTAGACTTTTTACGATATTTTTTTTACAGTCCCGTCTCCGACCTAGGGTACTCACTTAGAGCGAATATCACTTAGACCGAATTTCACTTAGACCGAATTTCACAGCAGAGCGAGGCACATCTAGTGAGCAAATAAAACGTAAATTGATAAGAATGTCGCTTAGTGCTTACTGTGTTTTATGATTAGACAGCCGAGTAGTTGTATATGTGATGAGATTATGAATTCAAATTATTGTGATTCCTGCATAATTGATGTAAGTATATTATCTTCCTTCCTATATTACGTATATTATATTATATTATTTCATAACAAACGCGATCGCGGTAATGAGTACGACTGCAGACAACGTTTCCTTTGGGTTTTTTTTATTTTTGTTCATATTCATCTGTTTCGCGATTTTTACGTCCCAACTGTTGCGTAGTACGTGTATTTCGAAAGCTGTTCGTATACGTCTTGTTCACATATCTTTTTCGTGTAATTGTGAACGGTGATTAATATTGCGGACGCCGAAAGATTCTATTGCTTTTGCTTAGATTTTCGCGCATAATTACATTGATGTTTCATTCATAGTCCAGTATTTATTAACCAATATACCTACAATACTGTATTTGATTAAACAAATTGTATTATATCGTTGTATATGTATTTATATTTTCATGCTGTTGTCGGTAGCTTAACCTTTAGTTCTGTAATAACGCAAAAATAAAGAAACCAAAAATAAGAATAATTAAAAATATAGTTAACAGTAATTGTAAAAATATTAATATGTTGATTAATATTTTTGTTTTTAAAAGTAATTGTTTTGATTTAAGCGAAGTAGTTTAAATAAATTGTATCGGCAATCACAAGGGACACAAGCCTTGAATGATTGCCTCAAATATATTTATAAGTTATTAGAAATTTATCGATTATTTTAGCCTATGTTTATCACTCTAAATTTGCGGAATCACCTTCCTCCTGATGGTCGGAGGGTTCTCGAGGTCGAGCTTCGAGAACGATCAAGTAAACTCTATAATACTATTATTGTTTAAATATGGATGCGCATGCACCTTACCTTGTCCGCAGCTGTCTGTGGTTGCAGTCGACGTAACAAGGATAGAATTTATTAAATTTTTAGCACTCAAAAAAAGAATAACTAAACACTTTAAAAATTTCGTTTGTGTGAGAAAAGAAACAGTAAAGTTGTCGTAGGCAATGTCTTTTGAGTGTGTTGTGTGTAAGTCTGCTGTGCTCCTGCACTTGTCTGTCTGGGTGGTGCTCATGCACTTATATGTTTTGGATGTGCTCATGCACTTCTCGCCATGGAGGGTGCTCATGCACTGATGAGAGGAGACGATTTAGGCCAGGTCCGCCAGAGTCATCGGCGGCCCGATCAAAGGTGTCGGTGTCCCCAAGAAAATTGTCTTTTTCCTGGTGTGAAAGCGACCCTGACCGGACCATCCCCCGTCTCCGGCGGCACATGAAAGAAGTTGCATGTGTTGCTGCGCTGTACCGTTATAATCCCGTACAGTGTCCTGTACGAGACTAGATAATAGGAATCGTTCCAATCACCAGTGACATGATTTATTGGGGTTATTTTAGATTTTATTACATGCGTACGACAACTCGACCGTTATATATTTTATTAAATGAAAATAACGAATTTACAAAATTTATGATATGTAAATTTGAACATATCATTACATCCACCCTACGCTTTTTTGTGTTGTGCCCTCACAACACCACTCGTGGTAGAGTGTCAGCGTGATACAATAATTGAGATTTTAGAGAAAGAGAAAAAATTAAAATTCAAAAGTTAAAAGTTTAAAAGTTGTAATATAAAGCAAACGGGTAATGTTTTATTTTTGTTTTATACAAAATTAAAGGGTTAATGATAATATGATTAGAGCTTGTACATGTAATATTGGAATAGTGTGAGTGCAAATTTGAGGCTTGAGTTTTCTTCCACTCCTATTCCAATATTGCTCTAATTGTGTTAATTTAAAAAAAAAAATTTTTTATTTGTGAATTGAATTTTCTAACTGGTGGATTATAATGATTGCTTTACAATTTTATTTGTTTGACATAATATGATATTAAAAATTGTACATTCTCTTGTTATTGCTTAATTTCTAATTTTGTATTCTAACTTATTAGCTAGAGCTTATGTCTAATAATAGTAAATGACTCTATATATATATTTTTCTATATTCTATCTACGTTTATTTTTTATATGATAAATCTTGATTGTGTCTTAATAATAATTTGTCTAATTTGAATTTTTTGTATTTTATTATAGTTTCTTTGTTGTTTATTTATTTTTATTTCTGTTTTAGTATTATTTATATCTGTCTTAGGAATGGTCTTTCTATACTTATATTAACTTAACTAAGGTTAGTTTATAACTTATATTAGGTTGTTTGTCCTTAACATTTTTTTTTTTTTTTTTTTTTATTAATTGCAATGACAATTGTGGTTTAACTTATACTATTGGTTAGTTAGGGTTAATGTTTTTTACATTTTTTTTTTGATTTGGGTATAAACAAATGTGGTTTAACTTAAACTATTGATTAGTTGGGGTTAAAAAATTTTTTACAATTTCTTTTTTGATTTGGGTATAAATAGCTGTGACTTAACTTATATTACTGGTTAGTTAGGGTTAAAAGAATTTTTACATTTTTTTTTTTTTTCTTTATTTGTGTATAAACAATTGTGGTTTAACTTAAACTACTGATAAGTTAGGGTTAATTTTTTTTTACATTTTTTTTTTTTTTTTTTTTTTAAAATTATTAATTGTTAAAAAATAAAACAATTATTAAACAATAATCAACTTAATTTTTTACTAACTTAGATTAGGTTATTTTTTTTTTTTTTATATATTGCAATAACACTCATGGTTTACCTTATACTTATAAATAGTTAATGTTATATTTTTTTACACAGTTTTTTTTTTTGATGTGGGTACAAACAATTATGACTTAATGTTTTAACTTAACTTAAGTTATTTTTTACAATTTTTGTATTGATGTACAAACAATTGTGACTTACTAATTTTATTTTACTTATACTAGTTTTGAACTATGCTATTATGTTTTTTGTAAATATTTATTATATAATTATAATAACTTAAACTAATTTAATTAATGGAATCTGGTGATTTTTGTATATATAATGTATTAGCGGATTCTGTCAATTTTTTATTATTATTATTTTTTTATATATATGGTTTTGTTTGATATTATTTATATAATATTATCATTGTTTTTCGTATCTTTGGTATTTAAGTTATTTGTTAGACAATTTCCATCACTGAGAAAATTTTTTGTTTTATGCATAGAAAATATGTTATAGGCTTTATTTTTAGGCTGCATGTCATTTGTTTTATTTTATTTTATTATTACTATTTTTAAAAAAAGTATGAATGTTATTAATTATTTCAGTGTGTTCTTTTGATTTCCAATTTTGTGTTATATTTTCTTCATCTTTGTGATATATATATATATCAATGTTAGTATTTTCAAATTCTGAATATATTAATTGTTTTATTATAGACCAGCTAAATTCGTGTGGTCCTGAAATTAGGGTGGGTATTGCTATTTTTAAAATATAGTCTTATAGCTTCAAGTTTTAGGTTATGAACTGAAGTTTTTAGATCTTCATATTTAGGCTTGTGATAATATAATTTTTTTGTTATTAAATGAAATATAGTTTTATTATTATTGTTTATGGGTATGGTGTTTCCTACATTTAATTCTTGTAATGCAAGTTGTGGACTAGTATCACCATATACTTTGCATATTAAATTTGTATTCCCTTATTCATTTTAAGGTCTGCAGATATACAGTGAGCTATCGCAAAGTTATCTGGGCAGTTAAATATGCTACCTTTTAATTCTTTGATATTATTGGTATTATTTGTGCAATATAATGTATTAGTGTTATTAATTTTCAATTGAGTATTTATATTATTATTTAAGATAATATTATTGTTTTTGAAATCAATTAAAGCATTGTTTTTGATCAAGAAATCATTTCCAAGTATAATTAAACTGGATAAATTTTTTACTACATGGATATCTACATCGAAGTTTTATTGTTAATATTGATTTTTATCTTGGTTATACCGATCGCGCTTATTGGTTTATTATCCGCTCCTAATAGCTGCATTGCACTAGGCATTATTGTATATTCGTTTGTTAGTAATTCTTGTCTAATACAGCATATGTTTGCTCCCGTGTCAATTGTTATTGGTGTTAATTTATCGTTAAATATGGCCTTTATGTGCAATGTATTTGATATACTATCTATTTTATTTGCTTTTTGAATTATGTCTCCTGCCGTTAAGTTTTTACTACTAACAACTGGATTTAACTGATTTTACTTTTTTTGTTTTATTTACATATAAACTACAATTATTAGCCAAATGTCCGAATTTATTACAAATTTGGCATACAAGGCGGGGTTTATCTTTGAAATAACATTTATTTTCAGAATGATTGTTTTTTAAGCAAATTGAACATTGCCTTTTTTGGGTTATGAAGTTACTGTAATTATAAGGTTGGTTATGAAATCGAGTTTTAGTGTTAGGAGCATTGGGTATAAAGTTGATTTTATTTATTATTTGTTTTGAGACGTTGTAATTAACGGGGAATAATTATCAGTTGTATTAATTCTGCATTTGGTGTTTTATACACATTATTAGTTGAGCGACAATTTATTGCAGAATGTCCAAATTTGTTGCATAATTGACATGTTATATGTGCTGAATTATTATTTTATAGTTAATGTTATAATCATTGTTGGTATCGTTATCATTATTATATCTAAGGGTTGAATTATTTTTTGTGAATTCATGTATATTATTAAAAAAAATTCTTGTTGGTTGTTATTGTTTATCTGATATGAGATTAATTGCTCTACAGTTGTTTTTAAATTTTCGATTTCGTCACGTAATTTGTTGATTTCATTATCTTTTATTAAGTCAATTGTATTTATTTTTTGTGTTTTATTTTGTATTATTTCTGATTCAATTTCAAATGGGCTTTTATTTATACTTCCCGTGGTCATGAATTCTATAAGTTCACATTTACGAATATTTCTTTTTAATTCATCTAGTGTTTTATTTTCTAATATTCCTATGCATCTTAATATGTCGGGCTTTAAACCTTTTAAAATATTTCTTACTATTTCTCCTGTGACATATGTTTGTCTATTCGCCTACACAATGATTCTACTTCATTAATGTAAGAGACGCTTTGTTCATCAGGAAGTGTTTACGTTTTCGAGTATTAATCTAAGCATATCAATTTGGAAAATAGGTTCAAATTCTAATCTAAACTTTTTTTCAAAATCAGACCATTGAATATTTTCAAAAGTATCCAAAATATTGTCATAGAATGTGAGAGCAGTGCCTTCTAAAAATATAGAAATATATTGAAATTTTTCGTTTTCCGACCAATCGTTAATTATTGCTGCTCTTTTATATTTTTTAAGAAAGAATCAATGCTTTCAGATATATTGCCTGAAAATTTTCCAGGTTTAAAGAAAGGTTTCTATTGTCACCCATTTCTAATTTTATATTTGATTTATATTTTTATGTTGTTAATTATTGTGTTAGTATAATGTTTTTATAAAGCATTTAAGATTGTATAGTTTATTTATTATACAATAAACATAAATAAATTATTGTGTAAATATATATGTATAATATATTATTCATAAGTATTAAAAGCAAACAGAATAGTTAAATTAAAATGTTTTACTTATTAAATACTAGAAATATTGTCTGTTAATCTTATAATATATAATGATCATTCAAATATATATTATAATTATAACATGCGCTCATGCACACAAGTATATATAAATAATAAATATATTTTTTTTTTTTGTATTAAATGCTTGTAAATTCTCTAAGACTTACAAGTATATATATTATTATTATTTTTTTTTTTTTATGATATTATGATATTTACGGGTTAAAATAAAAAAGAAGTAAGATTTTCTTAAAATTTAATTTGATTATATCCCGTTTTTAATTAGTTATATATTTATATATACTTTTTTTTTTTTACTTATGTTAGTAATATGATATATAAGATAACTAAGTATTTTAGTAAAGTGTACTTGATCAATTCTCAGTTTATTTGAAAAAATGAACTGAACTTCTGTTGGGCGCCACTTTGTAATAACGCAAAAATAAAGAAACCAAAAATAAGAATAATTAAAAATATAGTTAACAGTAATTGTAAAAATATTAATATGTTGATTATATTTTTGTTTTTAAAAGTAATTGTTTTGATTTAAGCGAAGTAGTAGTTTAAATAAATTGTATCGGCAATCACAAGGGACACAAGCCTTGAATGATTGCCTCAAATATATTTATAAGTTATTAGAAATTTATCGATTATTTTAGCCTATGTTTTATCACTCTAAATTTGCGGAATCACCTTCCTCCTGATGGTCGGAGGGTTCTCGAGGTCGAGCTTCGAGAACGATCAAGTAAACTCTATAATACTATTATTGTTTAAATATGGATGCGCATGCACCTTACCTTGTCCGCAGCTGTCTGTGGTTGCAGTCGACGTAACAAGGATAGAATTTATTAAATTTTTTAGCACTCAAAAAAGAAATAACTAAACACTTTAACAAATTTCGTTGTAGAAAAAGAAACAGTAAAGTTGTCGTAGGCAATGTCTTTTGAGTGGTTGTGTGTAAGTCTGCTGTGCTCCTGCACTTGTCTGTCTGGGTGGTGCTCATGCACTTATATGTTTTGGATGTGCTCATGCACTTCTCGCCATGGAGGGTGCTCATGCACTGATGAGAGGAGACGATTTAGGCCAGGTCCGCCAGAGTCATCGGCGGCCCGATCAAAGGTGTCGGTGTCCCCAAAGAAAATTGTCTTTTCCCTGGTGAAAGCGACCCTGACCGGACCATCCCCCGTCTCCGGCGGCACATGAAAGAAGTTGCATGTGTTGCGCTGTACCGTTATAATCCCGTACAGTGTCCTGTACGAGACTAGATAATAGGAATCGTTCCAATCACCAGTGACATGATTTATTGGGGTTATTTTAGATTTTATTACATGCGTACGACAACTCGACCGTTATATATTTTATTAAATGAAAATAACGAATTTACAAAATTTATGATATGTAAATTTGAACATATCATTACAGTTCTATATAGAAATCTGTGATATGATTACTAGACTTATTACGATATTATTTTAAAGTCGTGTCTCTGACTTTGGATACTCACTTATAGCGAGTTACGAGGCTGCTAGTAATATTTTAATGTTTTTCCAATAATTTGTAATTGGGAATAATAATGATACGTATTTTTTTTTAGATTAAAGACTGTGATCCTTTGATAATTAAAAAAAAAAAATAAAAACAAAATGAAAATCATATGTTTCATGATTATTATTTTATCGTGTATATCATTAAATTTAGTAAGTACTAAGTTTATAGAATATATAAAAATTATTATTATATTTCTTTTTTTATTCTCCACAGAACAGATCAATATTTAACCAAAAACAGAAAAAAGATACTAAAATTGAATTAGATGAAATAAACCGAGCAGTGATGGCTGGCGCCCTGGCAGCGGAAAAAATATATAATTCTCTAAAGACCCATTTCAAACCGGACAACCCAACAAATAGTGAAAATAGTCCTGCAAAATGCAAAAAGATCAAGTCGTCCTACAATATGAATAATAAAACTAAAACAAATTCAAAAATTGGGAAGACCGACACATATCCTTGCAGTATAGTAAAGTAATAAGTAAAGAAATTGGTATTCTATGTATTCTGACGACGGTTTCCAAGTTACAGTTAAATATAATGCTCTGAAGACCCATTTTATAATAGCGAGTTACATGGCTGTGAGTTATATTATAATGTTTTTCCAATAATTTGTAAATGGAAATAATAATGTTTCAAATTTTTTTTTAGATTGAAGACTGTGATCCTTTGATATTTAAAAAAAAAAATAGTAACAAAAACAAAATGAAAATCATATGTTTCATGATTATTATTTTATCGTGTATATCATTAAGTTTAGTAAGTACTAAGTTAATAGAGTATATAAAAATTATTATTATATTTCTTTTTTTATTCACCACAGAACAGATCAATATTTAACCAAAAACAGCAAAAAGATACTAATATTGAATTAGATGAAATAAACAGAGCAGTGATGGCTGGCGCCCTGGCAGCGGAAAAATTATATAATTCTCTGAAGACCCATTTCAAACCGTACAACCCAACTAATAATGCAAATAGTCCTGTAAATGCAAAAAGATCGTCGTCCTACAATACGAATAATAAAACTAAAAATAATTATAAAAATAATAATTATAATTTAACTATTAATTATATTAATAATAACTATTATTATAGTACCTCAACTGAGGAGAATCCTTAAACCAAAAGATGGAGGTAACAATGAGTTGTTAAAAGTTAAATTTAATTTTATTGAACAGGTTTGTTACCAATTTATTCTTTTTAATTATATATTTTTTATTTTTATTACGTTGGAAACGCCAATATCAGAATATTCATTATTCACTAAATGGCATAATAATATAATCTACATTTTGCTTTTAAAAATCAATAGTATATTAGTGCAATTGTAATAAAAAACATTACGATATTCTTTTTAAAGTCGTGTCTCTGACCTTGGGTACTCACTTATAGCGAGTTACGTGGCTGTTAGTTATATTATAATGTTTTTCCAATAATTTGTAACTGGAAATAATAATGTTTCGTTTTTTTTTTAGATTGAAGACTGTGATCCTTTGATAATTAAAAAAAAAATAGTAACAAAAACAAAATGAAAATCATATGTTTCATGATTATTATTTTATCGTGTATATCATTAAGTTTAGTAAGTACTAAGTTTATAGAGTATATAAAAATTATTATTATATTTCTTTTTTTATTCACCACAGAACAGATCAATATTTAACCAAAAACAGCAAAAAGATTCTAAAATTGAATTAGATGAAATAAACCGAGCAGTGATGGCTGGCGCCCTGGCAGCAGAAAAAATATATAATTCTCTAAAGACCCATTTCAAACCGGACAACCCAACAAATAATGAAAATAGTCCTGTAAAATGCAAAAAGATCAAGTCGTCCTACAATATGAATAATAAAACTAAAACAAATTCAAAAATTGGGAAGACCGACACATATCCTTGCAGTATAGTAAAGTAATAAGTAAAGAAATTGGTATTCTATGTATTCTGACGACGGTTTCCAAGTTACATGGCTGTTAGTTATATTATAATGTTTTTCCAATAATTTGTAAATGGAAATAATAATGTTTCGTATTTTTTTTAGATTGAAAACTGTGATCCTTTGATAATTAAAAAAAAAATAATAACAAACACAAAATGAAAATCATATGTTTCATGATTATTATTTTATCGTGTATATCATTTAGTTTAGTAAGTACTAAGTTTATAGAATATATAAAATTATTATTATATTTCTTTTTTTATTCTCCACAGAACAGATCAATATTAACCAAAAACAGAAAAAGATATCAAAATTGAATTAGAACAAAAAAACCAAGCATTGATGGCTGGCGCCCTGGCAGTGGAAAAATTATATAATGCACTGAAGACCCATTTTATTAGAAATGTGTGATGATTACTAGACTTATTACGATATTCTTTTTAAAGTCGTGTCTCTGACCTTGGGTACTCACTTAGAGCGAGTTACATGGCTGTTAGTTATATTATAATGTTTTTCCAAGAATTTGTAACTGGAAATAATAATGTTTCGTATTTTTTTTTAGATTGAAGACTGTGATCCTTTGATAATTAAAAAAAAAAAATAGTACAAAAACAAAATGAAAATCATATGTTTCATGATTATTATTTTA
This sequence comes from Aphis gossypii, assembly GCF_020184175.1. Lineage (NCBI taxonomy): Eukaryota > Metazoa > Arthropoda > Insecta > Hemiptera > Aphididae > Aphis > Aphis gossypii. The sequence goes on along the minus strand of NC_065532.1, from coordinate 10,969,821 downwards.
TCGTGTATATCATTAAGTTTAGTAAGTACTAAGTTAATAGAGTATATAAAAATTATTATTATATTTCTTTTTTTATTCACCACAGAACAGATCAATATTTAACCAAAAACAGCAAAAAGATACTAATATTGAATTAGATGAAATAAACAGAGCAGTGATGGCTGGCGCCCTGGCAGCGGAAAAATTATATAATTCTCTGAAGACCCATTTCAAACCGTACAACCCAACTAATAATGCAAATAGTCCTGTAAATGCAAAAAGATCGTCGTCCTACAATACGAATAATAAAACTAAAAATAATTATAAAATAATAATTATAATTTAACTATTAATATTATAATAATAACTATTATTATAGTACCTCAACTGAGGAGAATCCTTAAACCAAAAGATGGAGGTAACAATGAGTTGTTAAAAGTTAAATTTAATTTTATTGAACAGGTTTGTTACCAATTTATTCTTTTTAATTATATATTTTTTATTTTTATTACGTTGGAAACGCCAATATCAGAATATTCATTATTCACTAAATGGCATAATAATATAATCTACATTTTGCTTTTAAAAATCAATAGTATATTAGTGCAATTGTAATAAAAAACATTACGATATTCTTTTTAAAGTCGTGTCTCTGACCTTGGGTACTCACTTATAGCGAGTTACGTGGCTGTTAGTTATATTATAATGTTTTTCCAAGAATTTGTAACTGGAAATAATAATGTTTCGTATTTTTTTTTAGATTGAAGACTGTGATCCTTTGATAATTAAAAAAAAAAATAGTAACAAAAACAAAATGAAAATCATATGTTTCATGATTATTATTTTATCGTGTATATCATTAAGTTTAGTAAGTACTAAGTTTATAGAGTATATAAAAATTATTATTATATTTCTTTTTTTATTCACCACAGAACAGATCAATATTTAACCAAAAACAGCAAAAAGATTCTAAAATTGAATTAGATGAAATAAACCGAGCAGTGATGGCTGGCGCCCTGGCAGCAGAAAAAATATATAATTCTCTAAAGACCCATTTCAAACCGGACAACCCAACAAATAATGAAAATAGTCCTGTAAAATGCAAAAAGATCAAGTCGTCCTACAATATGAATAATAAAACTAAAACAAATTCAAAAATTGGGAAGACCGACACATATCCTTGCAGTATAGTAAAGTAATAAGTAAAGAAATTGGTATTCTATGTATTCTGACGACGGTTTCCAAGTTACATGGCTGTTAGTTATATTATAATGTTTTTCCAATAATTTGTAAATGGAAATAATAATGTTTCGTATTTTTTTTTAGATTGAAAACTGTGATCCTTTGATAATTAAAAAAAAAAATAATAACAAACACAAAATGAAAATCATATGTTTCATGATTATTATTTTATCGTGTATATCATTTAGTTTAGTAAGTACTAAGTTTATAGAATATATAAAAATTATTATTATATTTCTTTTTTTATTCTCCACAGAACAGATCAATATTTAACCAAAAACAGAAAAAAGATATCAAAATTGAATTAGAACAAAAAAACCAAGCATTGATGGCTGGCGCCCTGGCAGTGGAAAAATTATATAATGCTCTGAAGACCCATTTTATTAGAAATGTGTGATGTGATTACTAGACTTATTACGATATTCTTTTTAAAGTCGTGTTTCTGACCTTGGGTACTCACTTAGAGCGAGTTACATGGCTGTTAGTTATATTATAATGTTTTTCCAAGAATTTGTAACTGGAAATAATAATGTTTCGTATTTTTTTTTAGATTGAAGACTGTGATCCTTTGATAATTAAAAAAAAAAATAGTAACAAAAACAAAATGAAAATCATATGTTTCATGATTATTATTTTATCGTGTATATCATTAAGTTTAGTAAGTACTAAGTTTATAGAGTATATAAAAATTATTATTATATTTCTTTTTTTATTCACCACAGAACAGATCAATATTTAACCAAAAACAGCAAAAAGATTCTAAAATTGAATTAGATGAAATAAACCGAGCAGTGATGGCTGGCGCCCTGGCAGCAGAAAAAATATATAATTCTCTAAAGACCCATTTCAAACCGGACAACCCAACAAATAATGAAAATAGTCCTGTAAAATGCAAAAAGATCAAGTCGTCCTACAATATGAATAATAAAACTAAAACAAATTCAAAAATTGGGAAGACCGACACATATCCTTGCAGTATAGTAAAGTAATAAGTAAAGAAATTGGTATTCTATGTATTCTGACGACGGTTTCCAAGTTACATGGCTGTTAGTTATATTATAATGTTTTTCCAATAATTTGTAAATGGAAATAATAATGTTTCGTATTTTTTTTTAGATTGAAGACTGTGATCCTTTGATAATTAAAAAAAAAAATAATAACAAAAACAAAATGAAAATCATATGGTTCATGATTATTATTTTATCGTGTATATCATTTAGTTTAGTAAGTACTAAGTTTATAGAATATATAAAAATTATTATTATATTTCTTTTTTTATTCTCCACAGAACAGATCAATATTTAACCAAAAACAGAAAAAAGATATCAAAATTGAATTAAAACAAAAAAACCAAGTATTGATGGCTGGCGCCCTGGCAGTGGAAAAATTATATAATGCTCTGAAGACCCATTTTATTAGAAATGTGTGATGTGATTACTAGACTTAATACGATATTCTTTTTAAAGTCGTGTCTCTGAACTTGGGTACTCACTTATAGCGAGTTACATGGCTGTTAGTTATATTATAATGTTTTTCCAAGAATTTGTAACTGGAAATAATAATGTTTCGTATTTTTTTTCAGATTGAAGACTGTGATCCTTTGATAATTAAAAAAAAAAATAGTAACAAAAACAAAATGAAAATCATATGTTTCATGATTATTATTTTATCGTGTATATCATTAAGTTTAGTAAGTACTAAGTTAATAGAGTATATAAAAATTATTATTATATTTCTTTTTTATTCACCACAGAACAGATCAATATTTAATCAAAAACAGCAAAAAGATACTAAAATTGAATTAGATGAAATAAACAGAGCAGTGATGGCTGGCGTCCTTCAGCGGAAAAATTATATAATTCTCTGAAGACCCATTTCAAACCGGACAACCCAACAAATAATGCAAATAGTCCTGAAATGCAAAAAGATCGTCGTCCTACAATACGAATAATAAAACTAAAAATAGTTATAAAAATAATAATTATAATTTAACTATTAATTATATTAATAATAACTATTATTATAGTACCTCAACTGAAGAGAATACTTAAACCAAAAGATGGAGGTAACAATGAGTTGTTAAAAGTTAAATTTAATTTTATTGAACAGGTTTGTTACCCATTTATTCTTTTTAATTATATATTTTCTATTTTTATTACGTTGGAAACGCCAATATCAGAATATTCATAATTCACTAAATGGCATAATAATATAATCTACATTTTGCTTTTAAAAATCAATAGTATATTAGTGCAATTGTAATAAAAAACATTACAATATTCTTTTTAAAGTCGTGTCTCTGACCTTGGATACTCACTTATAGCGAGTTACGTGGCTGCTAGTTATATTATAATGTTTTTCCAATAATTTGTAACTGGAAATAATAATATTTCGTATTTTTTTTTTTAGATTGAAGAGTGTGATCCTTTGATAATTAAAAAAAAAAATAGTAACAAAAACAAAATGAAAATCATATGGTTCATGATTATTATTTTATCGTGTATTTCATTTAGTTTAGTAAGTACTAAGTTTATAGAATATATAAAAATTATTATTATATTTCTTTTTTTATTCTCCACAGAACAGATCAATATTTAACCAAAAACAGCAAAAAGATACTAAAATTGAATTAGATGAAATAAACCGAGCAGTGATGGCTGGCGTCCTTCAGCGGAAAAATTATATAATTCTCTGAAGACCCATTTCAAACCGGACAACCCAACAAATAATGCAAATAGTCCTGTAAAATGCAAAAAGATCAAGTCGTCCTACAATATGAATAATAAAACTAAAACAAATTCAAAAATTGGGAAGACCGACACATATCCTTGCAGTATAGTAAAGTAATAAGTAAAGAAATTGGTATTCTATGTATTCTGACGACGGTTTCCAAGTTACAGTTAAATATAATGCTCTGAAGACCCATTTTATAATAGCGAGTTACATGGCTGTTAGTTATATTATAATGTTTTTCCAATAATTTGTAAATGGAAATAATAATGTTTCGTATTTTTTTTTAGATTGAAGACTGTGATCCTTTGATAATTAAAAAAAAAAATAATAACAAACACAAAATGAAAATCATATGTTTCATGATTATTATTTTATCGTGTATATCATTTAGTTTAGTAAGTACTAAGTTTATAGAATATATAAAAATTATTATTATATTTCTTTTTTTATTCTCCACAGAACAGATCAATATTTAACCAAAAACAGAAAAAAGATATCAAAATTGAATTAGAACAAAAAAACCAAGTATTGATGGCTGGCGCCCTGGCAGTGGAAAAATTATATAATGCTCTGAAGACCCATTTTATAATAGCGAGTTACATGGCTGTTAGTTATATTATAATGTTTTTCCAATAATTTGTAACTGGAAATAATAATGTTTCGTATTTTTTTTTTAGATTGAAGACTGTGATCCTTTGATTATTAAAAAAAAAATATAACAAAAACAAAATGAAAATCATATGTTTCATGATTATTATTTTATCGTGTATATCATTAAGTTTAGTAAGTACTAAGTTGATAGAGAGTATATAAAAATTATTATTATATTTCTTTTTTATTCACACAGAACAGATCAATATTTAACCAAAACAGCAAAAAGATATCAAAATTGAATTAGAACAAAAAAACCAAGTATTGATGGCTGGCGCCCTGGCAGTGGAAAAATTATATAATGCTCTGAAGACCCATTTTATAGAAATGTGTGATGTGATTACTAGACTTATTACGATATTCTTTTTAAAGTCGGTCTCTGAACTTGGGTACTCACTTATAGCGAGTTACATGGCTGTTAGTTATATTATAATGTTTTTCCAAGAATTTGTAACTGGAAATAATAATGTTTCGTATTTTTTTTTAGATTGAAGAGTGATCCTTTGATAATTAAAAAAAAAAATAGTAACAAAAACAAAATGAAAATCATATGGTTCATGATTATTATTTTATCGTGTATTTCATTTAGTTTAGTAAGTACTAAGTTTATAGAATATATAAAAATTATTATTATATTTCTTTTTTTTATTCTCCACAGAACAGATCAATATTTAACCAAAAACAGAAAAAAGATATCAAAATTGAATTAGATCAAAAAAACCAAGCATTGATGGCTGGCGCCCTGGCAGTGGAAAAATTATATAATGCTCTGAAGACCCATTTTATAATAGCGAGTTACATGGCTGTTAGTTATATTATAATGTTTTTCCAATAATTTGTAACTGGAAATAATAATGTTTCGTATTTTTTTTTAGATTGAAGACTGTGATCCTTTGATAATTAAAAAAAAAAATAGTAACAAAAACAAAATGAAAATCATATGTTTCATGATTATTATTTTATCGTGTATATCATTAAGTTTAGTAAGTACTAAGTTTATAGAGTATATAAAAATTATTATTATATTTCTTTTTTTATTCACCACAGAACAGATCAATATTTAACCAAAAACAGCAAAAAGATACTAAAATTGAATTAGATGAAATAAACCGAGCAGTGATGGCTGGCGTCCTTCAGCGGAAAAATTATATAATTCTCTGAAGACCCATTTCAAACCGGACAACCCAACAAATAATGCAAATAGTCCTGTAAAATGCAAAAAGATCAAGTCGTCCTACAATATGAATAATAAAACTAAAACAAATTCAAAAATTGGGAAGACCGACACATATCCTTGCAGTATAGTAAAGTAATAAGTAAAGAAATTGGTATTCTATGTATTCTGACGACGGTTTCCAAGTTACAGTTAAATATAATGCTCTGAAGACCCATTTTATAATAGCGAGTTACTTGGCTGTTAGTTATATTATAATGTTTTTCCAATAATTTGTAAATGGAAATAATAATGTTTCGTATTTTTTTTTAGATTGAAGACTGTGATCCTTTGATAATTAAAAAAAAAAATAGTAACAAAAACAAAATGAAAATCATATGTTTCATGATTATTATTTTATCGTGTATATCATTAAGTTTAGTAAGTACTAAGTTAATAGAGTATATAAAAATTATTATTATATTTCTTTTTTATTCACCACAGAACAGATCAATATTTAACCAAAAACAGCAAAAAGATACTAAAATTGAATTAGATGAAATAAACAGAGCAGTGATGGCTGGCGTCCTTGCAGCGGAAAAATTATATAATTCTCTGAAGACCCATTTCAAACCGGACAACCCAACAAATAATGCAAATAGTCCTGAAATGCAAAAAGATCGTCGTCCTACAATACGAATAATAAAACTAAAAATAGTATAAAATAAAAATAATAATATAATTTAACTATTAATTATATTAATAATAACTATTATTATAGTACCTCAACTGAGGAGAATACTTAAACCAAAAGATGGAGGTAACAATGAGTTGTTAAAAGTTAAATTTAATTTTATTGAACAGGTTTGTTACCCATTTATTCTTTTTAATTATATATTTTTTATTTTATTACGTTGGAAACACCAATATCAGAATATTCATAATTCACTAAATGGCATAATAATATAATCTACATTTTGCTTTTAAAATCAATAGTATATTAGTGCAATTGTAATAAAAAAAACATTACGATATTCTTTTTAAAGTCGTGTCTCTGACCTTGGATACTCACTTATAGCGAGTTACGTGGCTGCTAGTTATATTATAATTTTTTCCAATAATTTGTAACTGGAAATAATAATGTTTCGTATTTTTTTTAGATTGAAGACTGTGATCCTTTGATAATTAAAAAAAAAAATAATAACAAAAACAAAATGAAAATCATATGGTTCATGATTATTATTTTATCGTGTATATCATTTAGTTTAGTAAGTACTAAGTTTATAGAATATATAAAAATTATTATTATATTTCTTTTTTATTCTCCACAGAACAGATCAATATTTAACCTAAAACAGAAAAAAGATCAAAATTGAATTAGAACAAAAAAACCAAGTATTGATGGCTGGCGCCCTGGCAGTGGAAAAATTATATAATGCTCTGAAGACCCATTTTATTAGAAATGTGTGATGTGATTACTAGACTTATTACGATATTCTTTTTAAACTCGTGTCTCTGAACTTGGGTACTCACTTATAGCGAGTTACATGGCTGTTAGTTATATTATAATGTTTTTCCAAGAATTTGTAACTGGAAATAATAATGTTTCGTATTTTTTTTTAGATTGAAGAGTGTGATCCTTTGATAATTAAAAAAAAAAATAGTAACAAAAACAAAATGAAAATCATATGGTTCATGATTATTATTTTATCGTGTATTTCATTTAGTTTAGTAAGTACTAAGTTTATAGAATATATAAAAATTATTATTATATTTCTTTTTTTATACTCCACAGAACAGATCAATATTTAACCAAAAACAGAAAAAAGATATCAAAATTGAATTAGATCAAAAAAACCAAGCATTGATGGCTGGCGCCCTGGCAGTGGAAAAATTATATAATGCTCTGAAGACCCATTTTATAATAGCGAGTTACATGGCTGTTAGTTATATTATAATGTTTTTCCAATAATTTGTAACTGGAAATAATAATGTTTCGTATTTTTTTTTAGATTGAAGACTGTGATCCTTTGATAATTAAAAAAAAAAATAGTAACAAAAACAAAATGAAAATCATATGTTTCATGATTATTATTTTATCGTGTATATCATTAAGTTTAGTAAGTACTAAGTTTATAGAGTATATAAAAATTATTATTATATTTCTTTTTTTATTCACCACAGAACAGATCAATATTTAACCAAAAACAGCAAAAAGATACTAAAATTGAATTAGATGAAATAAACCGAGCAGTGATGGCTGGCGTCCTTCAGCGGAAAAATTATATAATTCTCTGAAGACCCATTTCAAACCGGACAACCCAACAAATAATGCAAATAGTCCTGTAAAATGCAAAAAGATCAAATCGTCCTACAATATGAATAATAAAACTAAAACAAATTCAAAAATTGGGAAGACCGACACATATCCTTGCAGTATAGTAAAGTAATAAGTAAAGAAATTGGTATTCTATGTATTCTGACGACGGTTTCCAAGTTACAGTTAAATATAATGCTCTGAAGACCCATTTTATAATAGCGAGTTACTTGGCTGTTAGTTATATTATAATGTTTTTCCAATAATTTGTAAATGGAAATAATAATGTTTCGTATTTTTTTTTAGATTGAAGACTGTGATCCTTTGATAATAAAAAAAATAATAAACAAACACAAAATGTAAATCATATGTTTCATGATTATTATTTTATCGTGTATATCATTTAGTTTAGTAAGTACTAAGTTTATAGAATATATAAAAATTATTATATTTCTTTTTTTATTCTCCACAGAACAGATCAATATTTAACCAAAAACAGAAAAAAGATATCAAAATTGAATTAGAACAAAAAAAAACAAGTATTGATGGCTGGCGCCTGGCCCAGTGGAAAAATTATATAATTCTCTGAAGACCCATCAAACCGGACAACCCAACAAATAATGCAAATAGTCCTGAATGCAAAAAGATCGTCGTCCTACAATACGAATAATAAAACTAAAAATAGTTATAAAAAAATAATTATAATTTAACTATTAATTATATTAATAATAACTATTATTATAGTACCTCAACTGAGGAGAATACTTAAACCAAAAGATGGAGGTAACAATGAGTTGTTAAAGTTAAAATTTAATTTTATTTTTGAACAGGTTTGTTACCCATTTATTCTTTTTAATTATATATTTTTTATTTTTATTACGTTGGAAACACCAATATCAGAATATTCATAATTCACTAAATGCATAATAATATAATCTACATTTTGCTTTTAAAAATCAATAGTATATTAGTGCAATTGTAATAAAAAACATTACGATATTCTTTTTAAAGTCGTGTCTCTGACCTTGGATACTCACTTATAGCGAGTTACGTGGCTGCTAGTTATATTATAATGTTTTTCCAATAATTTGTAACTGGAAATAATAATGTTTCGTATTTTTTTTTAGATTGAAGACTGTGATCCTTTGATATTTAAAAAAAAAAATAATAACAAAAACAAAATGAAAATCATATGGTTCATGATTATTATTTTATCGTGTATATCATTTAGTTTAGTAAGTACTAAGTTATAGAATATAATAAAAATTATTATTATATTTCTTTTTTTATTCTCCACAGAACAGATCAATATTTAACCAAAAACAGAAAAAAGATATCAAAATTGAATTAGATAAAAAACCAAGCATTGATGGCTGGCGCCCTGGCAGTGGAAAAAATTATATAATGCTCTGAAGACCCATTTTATAATAGCGAGTTACATGGCTGTTAGTTATATTATAATGTTTTTCCAATAATTTGTAACTGGAAATAATAATGTTTCGTATTTTTTTTTAGATTGAAGACTGTGATCCTTTGATAATTAAAAAAAAAATAGTAACAAAAACAAAATGAAAATCATATGTTTCATGATTATTATTTTATCGTGTATATCATTAAGTTTAGTAAGTACTAAGTTAATAGAGTATATAAAAATTATTATTATATTTCTTTTTATTCACCACAGAACAGATCAATATTTAACCAAAAACAGCAAAAAGATATCAAAATTGAATTAGAACAAAAAAACCAAGTATTGATGGCTGGCGCCCTGGCAGTGGAAAAATTATATAATGCTCTGAAGACCCATTTTATTAGAAATGTGTGATGTGATTACTAGACTTATTACGATATTCTTTTTAAAGTCGTGTCTCTGAACTTGGGTACTCACTTATAGCGAGTTACATGGCTGTTAGTTATATTATAATGTTTTTCCAAGAATTTGTAACTGGAAATAATAATGTTTCGTATTTTTTTTAGATTGAAGAGTGTGATCCTTTGATAATTAAAAAAAAAAATAGTAACAAAAACAAAATGAAAATCATATGGTTCATGATTATTATTTTATCGTGTATTTCATTTAGTTTAGTAAGTACTAAGTTTATAGAATATATAAAAATTATTATTATATTTCTTTTTTTATTCTCCACAGAACAGATCAATATTTAACCAAAAACAGAAAAAAGATATCAAAATTGAATTAGATCAAAAAAACCAAGCATTGATGGCTGGCGCCCTGGCAGTGGAAAAATTATATAATTCTCTGAAGACCCATTTCAAACCGGACAACCCAACAAATAATGCAAATAGTCCTGTAAAATGCAAAAAGATCAAATCGTCCTACAATATGAATAATAAACTAAAACAATTCAAAAATTGGGAACCGACACATATCCTTGCAGTATAGTAAAGTAATAAGTAAAGAAATTGGTATTCTATGTATTCTGACGACGGTTTCCAAGTTACAGTTAAATATAATGCTCTGAAGACCCATTTTATAATAGCGAGTTACTTGGCTGTTAGTTATATTATAATGTTTTTCCAATAATTTGTAAATGGAAATAATAATGTTTCGTATTTTTTTTTAGATTGAAGACTGTGATCCTTTGATAATAAAAAAAAAAATAATAACAAACACAAAATGTAAATCATATGTTTCATGATTATTATTTTATCGTGTATATCATTTAGTTTAGTAAGTACTAAGTTTATAGAATATATAAAAATTATTATTATATTTCTTTTTTTATTCTCCACAGAACAGATCAATATTTAACCAAAAACAGAAAAAAGATATCAAAATTGAATTAGAACAAAAAAACCAAGTATTGATGGCTGGCGCCCTGGCAGTGGAAAAATTATATAATGCTCTGAAGACCCATTTTATAATAGCGAGTTACATGGCTGTTAGTTATATTATAATGTTTTTCCAATAATTTGTAACTGGAAATAATAATGTTTCGTATTTTTTTTTAGATTGAAGACTGTGATCCTTTGATAATTAAAAAAAAAAATAGTAACAAAAACAAAATGAAAATCATATGTTTCATGATTATTATTTTATCGTGTATATCATTAAGTTTAGTAAGTACTAAGTTAATAGAGTATATAAAAATTATTATTATATTTCTTTTTTATTCACCACAGAACAGATCAATATTTAACCAAAAACAGCAAAAAGATATCAAAATTGAATTAGAACAAAAAAACCAAGTATTGATGGCTGGCGCCCTGGCAGTGGAAAAATTATATAATGCTCTGAAGACCCATTTTATTAGAAATGTGTGATGTGATTACTAGACTTATTACGATATTCTTTTTAAAGTCGTGTCTCTGAACTTGGGTACTCACTTATAGCGAGTTACATGGCTGTTAGTTATATTATAATGTTTTTCCAAGAATTTGTAACTGGAAATAATAATGTTTCGTATTTTTTTTATTTTTTTTTAGATGAAGAGTGTGATCCTTTGATAATTAAAAAAAAAAATAGTAACAAAAACAAATGAAAATCATATGGTTCATGATTATTATTTTATCGTGTATTTCATTTAGTTTAGTAGTAAGTACTAAGTTTATAGAATATATAAAAATTATTATTATATTTCTTTTTTTATTCTCCACAGAACAGATCAATATTTAACCAAAAACAGAAAAAAGATATCAAAATTGAATTAGATCAAAAAAACCAAGCATTGATGGCTGGCGCCCTGGCAGTGGAAAAATTATATAATTCTCTGAAGACCCATTTCAAACCGGACAACCCAACAAATAATGCAAATAGTCCTGTAAAATGCAAAAAGATCAAATCGTCCTACAATATGAATAATAAAACTAAAACAAATTCAAAAATTGGGAAGACCGACACATATCCTTGCAGTATAGTAAAGTAATAAGTAAAGAAATTGGTATTCTATGTATTCTGACGACGGTTTCCAAGTTACAGTTAAATATAATGCTCTGAAGACCATTTTATAATAGCGAGTTACTTGGCTGTTAGTTATATTATAATGTTTTTCCAATAATTTGTAAATGGAAATAATAATGTTTCGTTTTTTTTTAGATTGAAGACTGTGATCCTTTGATAATAAAAAAAAAAATAATAACAAACACAAAATGTAAATCATATGTTTCATGATTATTTATTTATCGTGTATATCATTTAGTTTAGTAAGTACTAAGTTTTTATAGAATATATAAAAATTATTATTATATTTCTTTTTTTATTCTCCACAGAACAGATCAATATTTAACCAAAAACAGAAAAAAGATATCAAAATTGAATTAGAACAAAAAAACCAAGTATTGATGGCTGGCGCCCTGGCAGTGGAAAAATTATATAATGCTCTGAAGACCCATTTTATAATAGCGAGTTACATGGCTGTTAGTTATATTATAATGTTTTTCCAATAATTTGTAACTGGAAATAATAATGTTTCGTATTTTTTTTTAGATTGAAGACTGTGATCCTTTGATAATTAAAAAAAAAAATAGTAACAAAAACAAAATGAAAATCATATGTTTCATGATTATTATTTTATCGTGTATATCATTAAGTTTAGTAAGTACTAAGTTAATAGAGTATATAAAAATTATTATTATATTTCTTTTTTATTCACCACAGAACAGATCAATATTTAACCAAAAACAGCAAAAAGATACTAAAATTGAATTAGATGAAATAAACAGAGCAGTGATGGCTGGCGTCCTTGCAGCGGAAAAATTATATAATTCTCTGAAGACCCATTTCAAACCGGACAACCCAACAAATAATGCAAATAGTCCTGAAATGCAAAAAGATCGTCGTCCTACAATATGAATAATAAAACTAAAATAGTTATAAAAATAATAATTATAATTTAACTATTAATTATATTAATAATAACTATTATTATAGTACCTCAACTGAGGAGAATACTTAAACCAAAAGATGGAGGTAACAATGAGTTGTTAAAAGTTAAATTTAATTTTATTGAACAGGTTTGTTACCCATTTATTCTTTTTAATTATATATTTTTTATTTTTATTACGTTGGAAACACCAATATCAGAATATTCATAATTCACTAAATGGCATAATAATATAATCTACATTTTGCTTTTAAAAATCAATAGTATATTAGTGCAATTGTAATAAAAAACATTACGATATTCTTTTTAAAGTCGTGTCTCTGACCTTGGATACTCACTTATAGCGAGTTACGTGGCTGCTAGTTATATTATAATGTTTTTCCAATAATTTGTAACTGGAAATAATAATGTTTCGTATTTTTTTTTAGATTGAAGACTGTGATCCTTTGATAATTAAAAAAAAAAATAATAACAAAAACAAAATGAAAATCATATGGTTCATGATTATTATTTTATCGTGTATATCATTTAGTTTAGTAAGTACTAAGTTTATAGAATATATAAAAATTATTATTATATTTCTTTTTTTATTCTCCACAGAACAGATCAATATTTAACCTAAAACAGAAAAAAGATATCAAAATTGAATTAGAACAAAAAAACCAAGTATTGATGGCTGGCGCCCTGGCAGTGGAAAAATTATATAATGCTCTGAAGACCCATTTTATTAGAAATGTGTGATGTGATTACTAGACTTATTACGATATTCTTTTTAAAGTCGTGTCTCTGAACTTGGGTACTCACTTATAGCGAGTTACATGGCTGTTAGTTATATTATAATGTTTTTCCAAGAATTTGTAACTGGAAATAATAATGTTTCGTATTTTTTTTTAGATTGAAGAGTGTGATCCTTTGATAATTAAAAAAAAAAATAGTAACAAAAACAAAATGAAAATCATATGGTTCATGATTATTATTTTATCGTGTATTTCATTTAGTTTAGTAAGTACTAAGTTTATAGAATATATAAAAATTATTATTATATTTCTTTTTTTATTCTCCACAGAACAGATCAATATTTAACCAAAAACAGCAAAAAGATACTAAAATTGAATTAGATGAAATAAACCGAGCAGTGATGGCTGGCGCCCTGGCAGCGGAAAAAATATATAATTCTCTAAAGACCCATTTCAAACCGGACAACCCAACAAATAGTGAAAATAGTCCTGTAAAATGCAAAAAGATCAAGTCGTCCTACAATATGAATAATAAAACTAAAACAAATTCAAAAATTGTGAAGACCGACACATATCCTTGCAGTATAGTAAAGTAATAAGTAAAGAAATTGGTATTCTATGTATTCTGACGACGGTTTCCAAGTTACAGTTAAATATAATGCTAATCTACTATAGAATGGATAGCGCAGCCGTTGGCGTCGAGTGAACCAATTTATGTTTTATAATAAATAAATAAACTTACCTTTAAACAGTTCGTAAAAGCACTGTCTTTTTAATTAAGTTAGAGTAGTTAATAATAAATCACTTCCCGGATCCGGGAATAAATCTTCAGATTCAGATTATATTAAATAATCTGCGTGTGAATTAATTTCATTCATCGCATTTAATATTTATCGTATAAATATATAACAATAAATAATAGATTTACAAAAATAAACTATTAAATAATGCTAAGCACACTGAAACTTCTGCAGTAAATATAATATTACTTAGCTATTTTATTTTATGTATAAAATAAATGAAATTTAGTTTAAATGTTAGATAGACAGTCGACACTTCGTATACAAATCACGGAATAAAAGCTATAATATAGTTTGAGCAGTACATAGTTTTTTTTTTATACAAAAATGTACGCGTTTGTTGCAGTATGACATAGAGCAACGTCAAAACTTGTATTCTAATTGGCTGACATTTTTTTATATTAAGCCATAGAACTTTTACTCACAGTAAAAGGTCTATGTCTTAAACTATAAAAAAAACCTTTTCTTAAATATAACGGCAAATGTTATTAACTCAATACCATTTCACAGTTGTTAAGTCGAGAAATATCGAATGATTGATATTATTTCATTAACATTAAGATGTTTTCCTTAAAACTAATATTATTATAGATTTATTTGAATTAAGATATCCAATATTATTTTGGATTATAGGAAAAGTAACATTGATGTAAAGATTGATTACAATGTATTTAATTTAATTAGCTATTGGTTTTAAACCATTTCGTTAACAAATTAAATACTATTTTTCATTAATTCAACACTTTTATTATGACTAAAAATTAAGATATTTTTTACCAAATTAATTAAATTTATTTGATTTTCTTGATCTGTCAGAATTGGAGTCTGTCGAGTTGTCTTGTACTTTTTCATGACGTCGATCACCTAGCAGCAGTCTTCCTCGGTTATACTTTCTTTTCCCTCTTAGTAATAATTCATCAATTTGTACCTCTATATTTTATCCTCCCATTTTTTGACATTTTTCAAATAATGAACAACACACGTCCCTACACAAAGTAAATCAGTCGACAACGGTTGAATTTGAACGATCCGTTAAATCAGAAACAGTTTTAATGGGTAAATCTTGTGACCAACAATAAATGAGTTCTAGTAATTGAAGACCTTGGGGCAATAACCAGACATGTCCATTTTTTATTTTTATTCAGAAAACAAAAAAAAAACATTATAAATTCAAAAAAAAAAATTAGAATTTTAAAAAAAAATGGTAGATTTAAGTTTTAGGGTACATACAACTTATGCACTTTTAGATAATGCTTAACTTTTAATAATAATTTAAGGAAGCAATAAAAACTTGTTTGGACATATCTTATTGTTGCACCGTAATGCAATATTTTTCGGACATATCTTGTTGTTGTACTGTAATTTAATATTTTTTGGATATATCTTGTTGTTGCACCGTAATGTTAAATATGGTTTGGACATATCTTGTTGTTGCACCGTTATTGATTATCATACATTAATATTTATTATACCTAATTAATCATAACATCATATTATTAAACATTTTCTAATGATTTTTGTAAAATGTTTAGTTTGACCTTTGATCACCATTTAAAAATAATACATAACACAATAAAAATATAGCAAAAGTCAAAAAGTTAGGCAGGTATATTACCTTGTATATTATGTAAATACAAAATAACAATCAAACTTTTTAAAATAATTTAGTATATAATTAATAAACAAAATATAATAAGCTGAGTCAGTCTTTTGACTAGATATAGTATCTAAATACAAAATAACATTCAATTTATAACTAATAAACAAAACAATATATTATGCTTAGTCAGTCTTTTGATAAGGCATAGTATGTAAATAAAAAATAAGAATCAAAAACTTAAAAAACTTATTATCAGCTTACATTTATAATATAGTATTATAATCAATAAACAAAATATTCTAATTATATCACACCAAGGCATTCTTTTGAATAGACAATAGGTATAAGTATGTGAATAAAAAATAAAAATAAAAAACTTAAAAACTTATTATAAACTTTAATTTATAAAATAGTATAATAATATAGTATTATAATCAATAAACAAAATATTTAAATAATTATATCACACCGAGTCAGTCCTTTGATTAGGCATAGTATGTGAATAAAAAATAACAGTCAAAACTTATAAAAAGGTATAATAATGTAGTATTATAAGTACTTAATAAACAAAATATTCAATATGTACTATACTGTGTCTGTCTTTTGACTAGGTTAATATTTTAAACATATTTTACAAAAAAAAATCAACTTACATTAGAACATTAACTAGGTTGAACTTTAATCTTCTTCAGAATCTATGAAATCATTGTCAGTTATTGATGTAAGTGCCATGTAATACCACATATATTGAGGAGGCACATACTTGGAACTTAGGTCTCTTACATCCTTTAATTTGGCTGGTTTTAATCCTAATGGCCTATTGTACATTTTGTATGAAGGTGGTGGAAGACTTAATATTTTTGTGCTTGGCTTTTGAAGAATGAAATTTTCTTTGGCTGTTGAATGAACTGATACACTGGCATTTAACCCTTGTTTTGTATACTCCATGAACCGATATGATAAAATAGAAAATTTTTCTTTGTTTCTATTAGTAACAATTTTTTTAAACAGCTGTTTGAAATGTTCTGCAAAATTTAATATCATATCTTGCTTTACATTGATTACTGAAAATGTTTTACAAGTGCTTTTAACAAGTTCTCTGTAAGTGTCAGGTAAAAATACATGTTCAAGTTTTCTTCTTCTTTTCTCTATTAAACCAAATGCCCTATCACATGGAAGAAAACTATGGCCCGGTTCAGGATAGCGATGTATTATAGTTTTCAATCCAAACAAGTTTTCTGTTACTAAAGTATAAGTATAGTGTTTTAGAGTTTTTTTTATTATTCAAGCAATTGTTGTGTAAATGAAAAATTGTCACTGATAAAACAAGTATAAAAAATGAGAATAAATATTAATAAAACATCTTGTTTCTTTCTCTAAAGTAATTGCACCTAAAACTTTTATTTTATTTGAGACTACAGTTGTCAGTGAAAATGTAAACTGTGTCCACTAAATTATCCATTATCTCAGATAAATAATGGTGAAGAAAACTAATAACTTCATTTTGACCTTTCCTTGCAGTCGCTTCGTCATATAAAAAAAAATATGTCATACCTGTTCTTCCTGAGCTAATACATAGGTTGTAAACCCATAGCTGTCTCTTATAAAAAACATCCCCACAAGGTACATGGGGTAATGGTAAATTTTGTTGGAGGTCAAAAGCGAGTACTTCTAATTTACTAGACTCTTCTTTTGCTTCTAATGTTTTTTGTTTGATATCCGAATAAAAAACCTCAGCTTTCATTAAATGAATTTTTTTTTCAGTTTCAAAATTTTTTTTAGCCACTTCGTCGACTGATGTTGTTATACAATTTTGCAAATGATCACATGTCTGACATGTATCAGAGCGAGGATATCCAAATGATAAGTTGTAGTTTGTTAAAAAGTGTTTACGATACAAATCATATGAAACAATTGGTTTTACCCCTTCAATTTTATCTTGAATACTTTTCCAAGTATCAGGTTCATATTTAAGCATATATAGCTCATACATTTTAGTTATATTTAAATCTGGTGTTAAATATTTGACATTTTCATTTTTACTACGACTATAATGTGACTGTCGAGCAGGGAAGCTTTCAATATGTGATTCAATTTGAAACATGACTATATCAGATTTTTTATTGCTTCTATTATTATGTTTTCCACGTTTATCTACAGGTGAAGGAACATTATTTTGCATTAATTTTACTATTCGTTCTACTCTACTTTTTCCAATTCCAAGTATTGAACAAAATGCTGCTTTTTTGCACACACATTTTTCCACATTACCAATCCGAAATTTATAAAAGCAAGATATTTTTTTTTGGTTTGCTATTTTTTCTGGGCCTATTTCTACTAATTGCTTGAAGTTTGATTAACCCAACTATGTATGTGTCTTGTTTCTCTTTATGGCCAATTTTATTAAAATTTTCTAAAATCATATCCCTCTCTGAACTGTTCACTTTGCTAAAACATTTGCTTCTGCATTTACAATCAGGACCTATAGACCTGGGCATTACATGTTTACCACGTATACTAGTATGTTCAAGCCCAAGTGCTCTACTATTTTTTGAACTATTACGTTTCCAAGTTTCTTTTTTTTGTATTTTTTTCTTACCTTTGGACTTATGTACCTCATCTTCTTCTGTTGAATCATCAATAACTTGAACACTGCCGACATTTTCACTGCCAATATTTTCATCAAAGTCAGTATCATATGCTAAAATATTATCCGCGGGTGTTGATTGTTTGTTGAAGTAGTCATATTTTTCATACTCAAAATTGTCTTCGAAATCCGACACTTCAATAGGAGAATTCGGATTTCCATAGTCTGGGTCATTAAAGAAATCATCTATACTGGAACCACTTATACTTGAAATACTCATTACATTTATTAAATTTAAATTCACTCTTATTAATTAATTAATAACATAAACATTAAATAACAATTAACAATAACAACAAAGAGTTAAAGAAAGTTAATGACTAGTAACTACTGTTGTATAGTTTGTATACTATTTTTTTTTTAAAACTACATTAGGTACTACAAGTAAATAATATGAAATGAATAATTTATTGATTTTCATTATCAAAGCGGTATCTATATAATCATTAATTTATTGATAAACACGTTGTTTTACAGTGTTACCAGTATTTGGAGCAACAACCAGACTTGTCCGGACATATCTTGTTGTTGCACAAAAAAAAACAATAAGACAAGTCCATTTGTATTATAACTCCATATATAACAGTCGGACATATTCGATTGTTGCACCATTTGATTCAGATTTTTTTTTCCTATTTTATTACGTGAAAATGTGATTTTGACCAAAACATGGACATGTCTCGTTGTTGCCCCAAGGTCTTCAATTGACCCAAACTGAGATTTGAATTGCATCGAGCATTAAGATCAGTTTAAGTAAAAAATCCATTTGTTGAACGTATTGATATATATGTCTGACATCCTTTTTTAATACATCGTATAGTGCTGATTTCTCGAATTTCACCCGTAGCTGATCGTTTTTTTCTTATGTATATCTTTGTTTTACCGTGACATTTGTGGCATAAATTAGTTTCATTATTTTGTAGTTTATTTTTTTGTAAAAATTCTAACATGGTTTTTTCAGGAGAAATAATCGCATACAATTCGACTGCTAACATTTTAAAATATTTAACACACGCGATTTAGGATTAACGCTTTAACATGTACTGACAATATTGTTGATAAAACAGATAAAATGACAAAATATCTATTGGTAAAAACCACTTAAATAATTACCTATATACAGAGGTATTCCCAATATTTTTTTGAGAGTATACTAAATCATCAAAAACCAAAATATAAACATTTAAAATACAATACAAATATTTTTATTATTGCTTATGAGAGTAAAGCCGGTAAAGAGCGTGTTAATAATATGTAAACAATTTTAAATAGATTTTTTACATATTATCCTCTTTAAACTATACCTCGTCAATCTTTATAAATACTAAAAAATAAAGAGTACCTATGACTTTTTCAGTCATAAATAATTGACGTAAATATGGTAAATTACTTAATTAAATTAATTTTGTTTTTTCCTTTGTATATGATTTGAGTACCTATATGCACTATATTTATAATTTTGACATTTTGTAAAAATATCTTGAGAGTTAAAATCGCAAATCGATTGAGACTTGAGAGCATACTCAGTATACCCATATTATTGAAAAAAAATCTTGAGAGTATACGGCGTATATGTAGTATACCCTATGGGAACACCCCTGCCTATATATAATATTAATATAATACAATATTATAAAGATAAGCAAGCATAGCTAGTTGTCCGTATCCCATACCCAATAATCAGTGGCTATTTTTGTGTGTACTACGACACACTTTATGCACTACGAAATTACAAATGTGCACTATGAAAAATAAAAATGTGCACAAATTCAAATATGTGCACTAAAGAAAATCAAAAAAAAAAATTGCCACTGCCAATAGTAGTAAAAATAATTGTTTTGGTAGATCACATACTAAACCCGGTAATACGGGTAGATCATATACTAAACTAATACCAAATTAGTATATAGTTGAATATAATTATTCACTTTCTACCAGAAAATATAAGCTAAAAAAAAAATATGATTATTAATATTATGTTTATACGTGACAATTGTAATGTTTCAATAATCAATAGGAAAATATGTTTATGGTTCTTTAATGTGTCTATACTAAGTAACATTTAAAGAATATGTAATGTTAGTCGTCATCGAGATAATATTAGGAATGACTGTGTTAGGTTATGTTTTAAAAGATTCTAATGTAATTGAATAAACAACATTTGCTATCATAAAAAAAAACTTAAACTGTAATTAGTGACTTCTTTGAATGCGTGTGTGTTATGTGTATATTTGCTAATACCTACGCAAGCATCACAATGGCATTTGTATTAGGAGGGCTTGTACCTAGGTATTTAGAGTAATTTTTTTTATATATACTCGGACATTTTCAGTTTAATGTACAGTTGATATTTTGATGATGAGTTAAGTTTTTTTCTAATGATATATACCATCTTCCTATCATGCGAAATTTGTGTATACACTACTGCTTATACCTTATAATTATAAGCATATTTAGAATATAATTTATGTATATTGAATAAACATAATAACCGTTTCAAAGGTTAGACCTTTCAATGTTACACATGTATTTACACATTACACCCGTATTTAATTTATAAAAATAAATATCTATTGAATTGTATCTAAGCCCTATAGCTACTTTATTGAGTTATAAAGTTATTTATTTTATCATGTACATATTTTGACCTTTAGATTCTTTTTATTTTATAGGATTTAATTATAATATCTATTATTCATAGAAACATTAAAATAAACACAAATGAGTTAATAAATGAGATAAGCGCAAAAGCTAGGTAATTAAATTTTCATTAGGAATAGTTAATTTATTTTTAAGAGTTATATTTCTTTTAATTAATGTTGTAAATGTTTTTAGTTTAATGGTGTCATTTTAATTATTAAACAACTTCGTATTACTGTGTTCAATTTAAATTCATTCTAACTATAGAGCAATATTATACTCAATATACACGTATGTACACATTTATTAAACTATTTGCATCTTTGGATCACCACAATTCATTATAATACATTATTAATTATAACACTAAATGAAACCCCTTTTATTGAAAATTCCTGATCACGCCACTGACGTCACCGAATTGATAATCTTCGCTATTTGATCGCAACCCAGACAAAACGTGTTCATGTGAAATTTATTTTTATATTTTAGAGTAAAATCACCTATTAAAAAAATTATAGAGAAAATATTTTTGAGGGTATGAAATATCATGCAGATACATCGATTTGTCTGAACTAAATGTTGTTTCAAATCAATCCAATATTCATCTAAATATATTTTTTGTTATAAACTGATATAAAATCAAATTATAATAAAAATATACTAAAATATCAATCCTTAAAAAATATTATCTTCAATCATTTTTATAATAAATGAATTTTTTTACGATTACTCAAAAATCACAAAAGCAATTTTATGATTTAGACTTTTTTCGCTTCTGAAGCCTTTTCAAAGTGAAGTAAAGGTCATAAATTATTCTTATAATTTTTGTATGAGAAATTAAACTATTTACCTTTAGTATACTTATTGGCTGATGTCAGAGATTTATAATTTCGTTTATGAATAATTCAATGAGGAATTAGTGTTATTATTTTAATTATTATGATTCAGAAATTTAACAATTTTCAGTAATTCTTAACAGTGATATTTGTTAAGTATTTATTTGTTATTATGTATTTTTAAATGTTACCAATTAATTATAATTTATATTACACTATTGTGGGTCTGAAAGGAAAAACAAATATTGCACAAAAAACTAAATTTATTTTACACATATATTTTAAAATTATTTTACGTACCTAATTGTATTATTTTTACATAATTTTACATAGGTACATATTTCAACCTGTTGCAATATATTGTATTAATTATTTATGAAGAAAAATAATAAAAATCCCGTTAGTAGCAATGGTGATACATTACATTTAACTCACACATAAAGTTAATGACCAATCGGTAAACGGTTTACTTTGAATACTAATGATTACTAGTGCTAATACTAAATAGTGTTATACAATAAAGTACCCCACTCTAAAAGTAAACTCATTTAAGTTCTATACATTAAATGTTGTGCGTTCATTTGTTTTATAACTTAAGCCTAGTTAGTAAGAATAGTTTATTTGCATCGTATACATACGCGATATATTTTACGGAAATATTTAATTGGTTTAATATTTATTTCAAAATGGTACCTATATCACAAAATATTTATGTCACTATGTAATTGTTTAAAAATGTTAAATATTTATAATGTTTTAGAGTGCTGAAAAATATTTGAATAAGTTTGAAGCCAACTGTTTGTTACCTGACGTGATAAAAATTCCTCCCCCGGAAATATCCAATTTTTATTGGAAAAATGACTATGGAAACAAATATAAGGCTTTCATTCCCACACCAAATCGCATTGTTTATTATAATCTAGAAGAATACGATGAATTCAATGGTGAATTCATGTCAATGGAGGAAATTAACGATTTCGGGTTGGTATATATAAGTATATTATAATTTATAATATTATATAATATATGTAACCATTGATTTCATATATTATTATATGTTATTATGTTTTTAAAATTTTAAATGCATAACATATAAAAAAAATTATGATCACAAAATGTAAACTTATAATAATAATTTTGCTTTACAAATAATATTAGTTTCTTGTAAACATTGTAGATTATAAATGTAAAGTCAGGATTTACACATTAGAAAAAACCTACAAATACTCATTATTTGTTATATTGAAAATTTGCAAAAATAATCTATAAATTGGTAACATCATTGATTATAAATAAATTGTGTTTATAATCAATGGTAACATGTAGCAGTAATGCTGTTTGTATGTTTTAGTAAAAATAGCGAAATAAATTTAAAATTTTTCAAGATTTTAATAGCTAGATTAATGGTATAGGTAGCGTAGTGGACTAATATTATAATAAATGTTATGAATTATTGCTTGGCAATACAAGTATACAACAGTGTACCCAATACCCACGAATAAGATAAGAGGCACATATTATTTCAAACCATGACTCGTGTTGTTTTGAAACTACTTGGAATTACGATTTACAAGTATTTAAAACAAAATATATTTTCAACCACTTGAATAAAATTTGAAATAATGAGTGTCTTACACTAAATGGATAACCATTTATTATCATAACATGTACCTATACATTCAAAGTATTATTAATTAGTAATTTTTTCTTAAAATAACAAATAGAAAATTCTTGACTTTACTCAATTAGTAAAAATATAAAATATCTGTTCGTATTCTTCTGTGATTCCCTAGAACAATTTTTATTAAAAATTTCAACGTTTCGTGTAGAATATATTGTAAATTTTTTACTCTACATAAATAACTATAAATTGCATAATATTTTAATATTTACCTAAATATTACATATTTTTATAATTTTAATTTTATTTTGTGTTTCTTTTATCATCATATGTTTTGTAATTGATTTTAAGATTGTTGGTCTTTTTTTTAGCGATAAGTAGTTTTATTATTGGTTTGGCATATTTTTTAATTTTTATGGGCATTAATAATATGTATAACTATTTTTAAAAATAATTATTGCATACAAATCGAGGCTCTACTAATAACATATTACTGTTGAAAAAGTGTTAGTACCAAAAAAAAAGCTACCATCCATATAACATTTATCAGCATCTATGACTATGAGTTGTTTTACACATATTTTATTTGTACATAATAAAATGTATAATATGATATATATATTATATATATAAATACATTTTACCTAGTCAAAACTAGTCAGTAGTAGAATAAAGTTCAGACATAAATTAAGCACTCAAAATACGCGAATCGAAATAAAAAAAAAACACATAAACTGATATACGCCTTGTTATTCCTGCACGCAGGATTTTGTATTCTAAGGAGTAAGGACTAGTTTCCAAGTTGAGTGGAGCGGACACATCGGTGAAAAAGACACGTTCAAATCGACTGTCTAGCTGGAGGCATTATCAAAATCCTCTGTTATTCCAAACAACTAACCTTCTTTTTGGTGGCACAGACCTTTTTTTAGTCATCACTTTTCTCTGACAGTATATAAAATAACCAAACATCTCTTGTGTCTTATTGTAACAAATGCGTGTCAATTTCCTGAATTCCCTAGTACATATTAATCGCCAAATTATTCATCAATGACGAAGATTTATATTTAGAATTTCGTTATTGGTGGACAACAATCTGCTTATTGTATATTCATTTATTATATTTTAAATGCATATTACAATAATATTATTTGAGCATAACATTACACAACACAAAATAGGCCAGAATCGAATATTTGGATATAAATTAATTTTACCGATGAATCAATTTTTTTTAAAAATGGACAAACTATTAAACATTAGACTGACTATTGTTTAAACTAAAATCAACACGAATCCATTAAATACTGGGACTGAAATAGACACTTTGTAGCATTTACTTTAGCCATATGCTAATAATTATTCATATTAATCTTAGTAACTAATAGTTGGTGAAGTAGTATTATAATCTTAGTTTTATACTGTAATAGTAATCTTATTTTTTTTTAAGATGGAAATTCGCCAAAAAATGTGTGCTATTAGCTGTATCGGATACCTACACTGTAGATCAACCGTTTATTCAACAAATGGAATTTTTAATTGCCAATTTAACTGCATGGGGTAATAATATAGCAAAAAACCGCAGGGAAAATGTTGAACTATGCGATCAGCAATATGAACATAAGAATAGGCATTTTTATGTCCTTACCAAGTACTTTGTGAACGATATAAGAAACGTTAGAATGGAAGATAGGTGAGTTTGTCAAATTAATATTTATACATTTTTACATAGATATTATATCTTACACACTTGTATATTTTTCTATACAATGTTATAGCGTTTTATTTATTTGATTATTAATTAATAATTTCTACACACGATGAAAAATGTTGTTATATATAATGTTATCGTATAATGGTATTAGATAGTATTATAACTACAGTAGATAGAAATACGGATTAAGATACATCTTTTATCTACTATTTGTTATGTTAGTCCTGTGTCTAATTACAAGGACTAGTTGTAATAGTTGTGTTTAAAAAGAAGCTTATAGAGGAGCTTACTACTATTCATTGTAACTATTGTAGATTATATTTATGTCAGTCTTTCACGATGCGCATCGGATCGACATCGTTATATCTTTAAATTTTCGTTGTGTGTTAAAATATTCGTAAAATGTTATGTTAATAATCTTTAAATTGTTTTATTAATACATTTCAATATAGATGAACTTAAAATTGAAAAAAAAATTAGCAGTATTATACCTGATATAATTAGTAAAAAAAGTATCGATAATAATTCATTTCTAACTGTAAGACGAAAGTTTAAAACGAAAAAGTACACCTATCAAGTACTTTGTTACATATATTTGTAATAACGCAAAAATAAAGAAACTAAAAATAATAATATTTGTTAAGGTAAAAATATTGATATGAGATTAATATTTTTATTTTTAAAAGTAATGTTTTGATTTAAGCGAAGTAGTTTAAATAAATTGTATCGGCAACCACAAGGGACACAAGCCTTGAATGATTGCCTCAAATATATTTGTAAGTTATTAGAAATCTATTGATTATTTTAGCCTATATTTTATCACTCTAAATTTGCGGAATTACCTTCCTCCTGATGGTCGGAGGGTTCTCGAGGTCGAGCTTCGAGAACGATCAAGTAAACTCTACAATACTACTATTATTTAAATGTGGGTGCGCATGCACCTTACCTTGTCCGCAGCTGTCTCTGGTTGCAGTCGACGTAACAAGGATGGAGTTTATTAATTTTTTTATCACTCAAGAAAGAAATAACTAAACACTTTGACAAATTTCGTTATATGAAAAAGAAACAGTAAAGTTGTCGTAGGCAATGTCCTCTGAGTGGTTGCGAGTAATTCTGCTGTGCTCCTGCACTTGTCTGTCTGGGTGGTGCTCATGCACTTATATGTTTTGGATGTGCTCATGCACTTCTCGCTATGGAGGGTGCTCATGCACTGAAGAGAGGAGACGATTTTGGTCAGGCCCGCCAGAGCCATCGGTGGCCCGATCAAAGGTGTCGGTGTCCCCAAAGAAAATTGTCTTTTTCCCTGGTGAAAGCGACCCTGACCGGACCATCCCCCGTCTCCGGCGGCACATGAAAGAAGTTGCATGTGTTGCGCTGTACCGTTATAATCCCGTACAGTGTCCTGTACGCGACTAGATAATAGGAATCGTTCCAATCACCAGTGACATGATTTATTGGGGTTATTTTAGATTTTATTACATGCGTGCGACAACTTGACCGTTATATATTTTATTAAATGAAAATAACGAATTTACAAAATTTATGATATGTAAATTTGAGCATATCATTACATATTATAAAATATATAAGTAGGTATAATATTTAAATAACGATTTTTTATATTTATTATTTCGTTAAAGTTCGTAAACATTTTAAACATTTTAAAACATAACATTCATCACTTCAACCACAATATAAAAGATTTGAATAAATAAAATATACCAATATTAGAATCTCCCCCCTGAATAATTATTATGAAGTATATATTAAATATGTAACAGAATAAGAACTGATAATGTAATTGACTATTTAAAAAATTTATTTTTTTATTAAAATTATTGTGACTTTTGTTAATTACGTATACATTAATATATATATATATTAAAAATTAACAACTATATTATTTCCGAATAATAAAATAAATAAATTATGTGAAATGCATAATTTGAGTAGATAATATTGTATATTTATTTATTAAAAAATTCATATATTCAATACATTTTTATTTTTATGCTAATTTCTGGTTGTTCAACTAGAGGATTGAAGGCAACATTCAAAGGTACACTGACAATAACTTCCGAACATGATGGTAACGCAAGAATAATTGATGCTATGAACACTGCATTTGAATTAGCGGCAAAACGTTTTGCCGATGACAGCAATCTTAAAGTTTATTCTTATCAAAGCCGTTGACAATATATGTATATCCAACGGTCGTCAATAAGAAAAGACTTGCACTAAAATAAATACATAATACATATTATATAGCATCTTTACTTCACGACCACAGTCTGCACTTTAATTAGTATGGCCATTGGCCACCGTATAATCTATTATAATTAAAATATTGTATTCAACTATTATCGTTTTTATACATATACCTACGCGTATTGTTTAGTGGTAGATTTTTTATATTATAATATTATATAAGAAATTATTTTACTTGTATTTCTAACGCTACATTTATTTTTAATAATCCTTAACTTGAAAGATGCATACAAAATATTAAAAAATTAGATGTCGCTTTAGAGCAATATGTATAACTTACAAATACAAAAACACTAAAATAGTATGCTCTGCCTTAAAGCAAACAATAATAATTCTGTATTAATTCATATATTCTTTTATTTATTATTCTTATGGTGTAATCTGCACAATAACGAGCAATCATATTATTTTAATGACTTAAA
The DNA here is from genome assembly GCF_020184175.1 of Aphis gossypii. Classification (NCBI taxonomy): domain Eukaryota; kingdom Metazoa; phylum Arthropoda; class Insecta; order Hemiptera; family Aphididae; genus Aphis; species Aphis gossypii. Next base: position 10,941,617 of record NC_065532.1, on the reverse strand, counting down.
TAGTCGAATTTTAAACTCGATCTATGTGATTATTAATTATTTAAGCTTCTTTAATGTGAGTGAAATTATTATTGTATCTAGCTACAACCCATATTATCTAACTATAAACCCAGAGAGGTCTTATTATTATTTTTATTATATTATATTTTCATATTTATGCTATATTTTATTGTTATATTTACGAATATTTTGAACATTAAACACATTTAATTATTTAGCAAAACTTCTTTTTATTGTTATACATTATTATTTCATATTCGTGCATAACTTTTAAGCAACAGTGCTTATTTTTAATTGGTGTATCTGATTGTTTTTTTTTTTTTTTTTTTTTTGATTCATAGTTAAGAGGATAAACTTTAAAAAAAATACTACAATAGTATAATAAAATAATAAAAACTATTATTTTGATAATGAATATTTGAACAATGTTTTATTATTAAATCATGAACAAAATGGACGAATGAAAATTTAATAGATTACGAGATAAATATTGAAAACATTTACCTAGTTAACTATTAGGATATGTGGTAATGGTAAACAATCGGTGAGATGATCAATACCTACTTTAACGTAACGTAAACTGTTTACACGGCGCTTCGCATAGGCAATTTAAAGTCAGTATTTCATTATTTATGTACTGCTTGTCTGTTTTAATATTATAATCGTAACAATGATTATCGTATTTTATAATACATTTGGTACCTTGGTTTTGTCATTATATTAGATCCTACGACCCCAATCTCAAAATTAATTAATGAAGAGATCATATTACACTACTCTTGAGTATCATCTTATTTAAAAATTTCGTTCAAGAAGACGTTGTACTCGCATGAGCTGTTTCAATTTTATACCTGCGTAAATTTACGCGATTTTAGCGAATTTGCTTAATTTTGAATTTACGACATAAATATTTTATTTTTAATATTTATATTTTAGTAAACATCTATTTAAACAGTTTTAAATAAATCGAATATATTTTTAAAATAAAAATCTCTTCGCTAGTTTACATGCAGATTATATTTTCTACGAGCTTCATTTCTATAAAAAGTGTTCTAATACATCAACTGTAAATAAACCATAATAGTAAACATTCAACACGTACGTTTGCTCCGTTACGCATGTTTAAGACAGATACGACCCAAGCAAATGCTCTATTATATAATATTATAATTTAATTATTTATCGATTTATGTATCATAATATTATACATATACCTAATATATTAAATAAACCTAACAATTTTTTATTTGAGATTTTTTTTCTCTTTATACATCATGAATCAATTACTCGCAATTATACTGTACAGTGTTTGAGATCAACTTTTCAGTAAACTCGTAAATTGCAGCGTATATTTGCGCACAATAAGGTTCGAGTTCTCCCGTCGAAAAGCTCTTAAAGCAGCGTTGCAGCACACTGTGATCTATTTGAATTTTGAACGCGTGACTTGCAGCACGCAACGTTTTGTCGAGCCACCTCGCTCATAATAATCAACTGCATATAGGCCGTGTGCTTAATGAACGCATCATATTGCTATCGTTTTACCCCCAAAATGTATTAACGTCGATATCGTATAATAATGTGTACGCATCATCATCGCCATACGCGTCATAATAATTTATATTATACGTATATATTATGTGCCTGTATTTAACATCAATAGGTGTGATAATATTATACACCTATCGCACTGTTATCATCGACGCCACCATCGCCGCCGCCGCCGCCACCGCCTCCTCCACCCCTTCTCATCCGCGACGTGATAAGACGTCGCGAGTAAAACCCATTGCCGTAGCTCGTCACGCGCGACGGGAACACGCGCAGTTTGCACGTTGAACGCGTCCCGTCACGACGTCGAAGTTTCATCTGTCCGACCGCCGCTCGCTCGGCTCGCCCGCATCACGACGACAACATTGATTAAAACAAATAAATCGAATAAACTCGGTCACCTCCGTCGGAGACTTTCGTCAGTAATTATCGCTGCCCGGACGTCCGTGGGATACGCGAGGTTACTGCGGAGTGAGTGAGCGAGCAGAGCGTACAGGTGGCGGTCCGGCAGCGACATTTGCGCGACTCTGCGCACGCTATTGCAATCTAACGCGCTGCGATGACGGTCGGTAAAAAGTTGAACCGTAAGAAGACGATGGCGGGCGTGGTGCGCGAGTCGTCCATGTTGGACAGGGTGCTGACCACCACCGACCTGACGGCTTTGGGCGTGGGCAGCACCATCGGCGTGGGAGTGTACGTTTTACCCGGCGCCCTATCAAAGTACGTGTCCGGTCCTGCCGTCGTTGTGTCGTTTTTCATCGCAGCCGTTGCTTCCGTGTTTGCTGGTAAGTACCTATAGGTATACGACGTGTAAATAAGCACGCATAGTGTGTATACATAGAGACGCTAAGACGAGAACAGATTTTTTAGTTTTTAGTCAGAATTCTAAGTTGTTTTTAGTTCAATCTATAACTGGTCTGAAGTGTTATACGTAGTTCAACGCTTACGATTCACATCATCGCATATTGATCGATGTCCTAAATACTGACGTTAAACGATTGATGTGTGTTATATAAATATGTAATGTGTTTTTTTTTTTTTTAATACAACGTTCACGTTCAAAGTTCATCGCTCATAGATTTGTTGTTGGAAAGATTTTTTTCGAATACTAAAATTTAAGTTAATACACAACAATTTATACAAAATACGATTAAATAATAAAATAGAAATAAAAATAAATAGTTGATTATTTTAATTTTTCTAGAAATCACAAAAAAAATCAAAATCAGAAATTATTTATTTTTAAAAATCACTTCTTTAGTAATAGTCACACTACTTTTTGTATCCAAATCAATATTTATAAAGATAATATCTGGAAAATTTTAGACAACTTTTAAGATTTCAATTCACTGAAGATAAAAGCGTCATTTCCTAAAGGTTATATACCTATTAGATTAAAAAAAAAAAATTTTAAATGTCTTTGATAATTGGTATTTGGGCCTTTACACAAATAATTTCAGTTAAGTGTAGTATTCTCACAAAAAATTCTAAATACTTAACTAAATGTGCAATCATAAGGTATCAAAAAAAAATTATTATTTTTAATTTATGTGAAAAATAATTTTAAAAAGTAATTAAAAAATGCTATTTGGTTAGTATTAGATGCATGATAATATAAGTGAATTATTGTATTTCATTTGTGAATGGAGATTGAATAAAATAGTGTAATATATATAGCAATAGATTAGTTATCTAAAAATCTATAATTTATATAATATATTTATTTTTAAATAATAACGTAAATGTATACAATAATCATGTAAGTATATAATTATTAATTATGATAAACTAGATAGAATATAGTTTTTAATATTTATTTGGTTTAAGTTTTTTATACCTACTAACTTCTACAATATTTACATCTGAGATTGTAGCCTCATTATTATAAATTTCAAAATAAAAAGTTAAAATCAAAATACAAGTGTACACGTAAAATTTCATGAAAGGTGAAAATCCGTACATGTCTATTGATTTCATCACTTCTAATCAGATTACTAATATATGTAGCTACCAAATTACATTTTAAATTGTTATCAATAATTAATAGAAATAAACATTTTGTAAAATAACATTTTATAATAACAATATAAGGAGAAGACTTATAATCCTTACATGTGATTTTATTTGTACATTATATAATCTAAAATTTAAATAGTAAATACTAATTAATCAATTTACCTTAAAATTAAATAAACAACGAATAAAAGTTTATATATTTAGTTTTATACTTTAAAACAAATTAATGATGCATATAACTATAAAATATCTTTATCTCTATTTTATCATGAATACAAAATGATATTAGGTATGACAATAAATAAACTCTAAAATATGTTTACAAGAAATCATATAATGCATATGTAATAATGTAATACCTAATAAGGTATATAAATTATACTTGCTCAGCCATGACACTAATTATTAACGACTTATAAATTAAACTTAATTATATTATATTATAATATTACTAGATATGACGTAAATTATATTTATTTTGTCAACAAACTTCATTGGACAAACTTGATAAATATCCAATCTCATTTTAATATAGGTTCGTAAGTGCAATTTTAATTTAGGTATAACAATCTAGGAGATATGGATAGTTACCTATTGTGTAAATTATCCGATTATGTGTTATTGAGTATTGACCCATAAATGGCGAATAACAACATCCGCTGATATAAATACTCAAGTCCATTGACGAATTAATAATATAGTTGATAATAGTTTCAAAAAATCTGAACAATAGATAATTAGATATAAATATTCATAAATAGATTGATAATACAGAAATAAATGTATAATAATAGATTGAACACATATTTACACACTTTACTATTATAGAGTTTAATAATATAAGTTCATCAGTCCATACTCCATGGTTGTAAATTTAAAGTACAATTATACTTTCATGTATTTTTTTACTATTTCATAGAACTTATCAAATTCGATAAAAATAATACTAATAATAATAATACTATTTCATATATTTGAGGATTTGAGAATATATTATTGTACTTTTAAACAATTTAACAAAAATAGATTGATAGTAATACAATATTATATTATTTGCTTACTAATTATTATAGTTGTTGTATTTCGAATAAAGATTTATTTCAAATATTATTCATTAATATTTTTAAATTGCATGTTTTTAGAATAATTATACTGATTTCTAGTGCACAAATATTTGATTATTCAAAAATGTTATTGATTTTTTAAATGCACAACCTTGTTATGATGTTTAATTTACTGCAGCTATAGTCTGGTTAAATTTACAATAGATACAATAACGGTTATATTAGAAACACAAGCACGACTAAGAGGGTGCTTATTGAGATTTTTTTATCAGCCGTTATCACTATTTTATCGATTATGACTAAAATGTGAGTACTTAATTTTCAGCATGATAATAATTTTCGATATTTATGGTTTACCATTTATCAATAATATATATAATATGCCATCAAATGTTTTTAACTAAAACGTTTCATAAATGTATTATTTATAATTTATTGTTCTGAGGAATCAATGTTATAAATTATTATCTTCTATACTAATATATCATACATATTTAATATTTATATTGTCAACAAGTATAGGACATAGATGCTTAGTTGATTATAATATTTAGTTGAAATATAAAATCATTCAAAACGGTTTACAATAATAATATATTCGTAGTATGTTATTGACGATTTAAAAGGTAAAATGTAAAGGTTTTAAAATATATTTCTATAATGTATGTAAACTCGCAATATATATATGAACTGTATAATTCAACTTCGCCCAGAAAATAAAGTAAAAAATGTACAAATCACAGCGCTACAAAAATTTGTCTCGGTTTTAGTGTACCTCAAGTCAAGGGAAATTTGACGTTGGCGTACCCACTTTGTGACTTATTTGATTGAGCTTGGCAACCAACTATCGCTGATAGGTTATAGTATTTGATACATTTAAAGACGTAGTTCAAACTTCAAACTAATCATTAAACTTCCTTTTTATCTCTATAAACAATTTTCGAATTTAAATTTTAGTCAAAATTGGCGGAGTATAGTTTTCGAATACATAAACTACACACATACATTTTATTTTAATAAAATATAATAAATTACATGAAAGTCTCTTTAATTTCTTATAACCATTGGCAACCCTATAAAGCCACCTATATAGGTTGATAAACAAAGCTATATTAACTTCCTCATTCTCAAGGTATACGTTTGCAATGCATACATTATCCATAAATTATAAAATTACGTATATACATTGATATATTATCATGAAATATCCACCTATTGAAGTTATTTTATGGTTTGTCATAGTGGGAATATTTTACACATTGTTTGTATTATATATTTATACATAAATTAATGCTTTAATTGTTTTCATTTAAATACCTACGATTTTACAAACCATTTGTATCAACGTTAATATTTTCCAGGATTATGTTACGCCGAACTAAGCAGTCGAGTTCCTAGGGCAGGATCAGCTTATTCGTATGCTTACATCGCCGTTGGTGAATTGGCAGCATTCGTAGTCGGATGGAATCTCCTATTAGAGTATACAATAGGTATTATTAATAAAGTATATTAACAAAATAATAATTATAGGGATAATTATTAATTAAAAAATAGGGCAACGATATAATATACAACATAAGTTTTTTTTAAACATAAAAATGTCATTCAAAATAAGTTAATTTTACAAGAAACTAGTATCATATTATATTCGTCTGAGCTGATATAAGTACTAATTTAATATTCAATAATAGATGATAAGATTTTTTTATGATGTTTTAGGACAATTATTATAATGAAAAAAATAAAATATTTAATTTTACTTTTAATTCAAGTATTATAATAACATATATGTTACTACAAAATATACCAACTTAACTTAAAATATTTCAAATATAAAATGGCAACTGACGGATCTTCTTTTTAAAATGACTTATACCAATTATACAAGGGTAATTTAATACTTCAACGTCTACAACTACTCTCGATTTCAATAATAAAATCACAGCATCGCGATTCGCGATTGTATTGGGCTTATTGTTTAAGGTAGGCATTTAACTATTTTATAAAAACTCAAACCGTCTATCCATTTTACTTAATTTATACTTATATACCTAATATATAAAATAATAGTTTCAAATTTCATATTTAACCTATTAATATAACCGATTATGATAATGAATTTAAAAATGTATAAAATTGTTTTTTGTCCAGGTGGAGCTAGTATAGCCAGAGGAATGAGTCTTTATATCGATTCGCTGACCAACAAGACAATGGAAACAGCTTTCAGAGCGCTTTACGAAATTGATTTACCATACCTATCAGAGTACTTCGACTTTTTCGCCATGTTCATTGTGCTTGTGTTCTCTGGTAATAACGACTTACTATACCTATATATATATATATAGTACCTATACTTACGTCGGGGTTTATAATTAATTAGATTTGAAACCAATTGTCCATAACTAATGATTCCATTTTTAAGAGCAAAATATGTATTGTAAAACAAAGTTCTAACGAATATATTTTAAATATTTAAAAACATTTAATACAAAATAAATAGCCAAATAGGAATAATTAAATTTTTTTTTTTAATTGTCTTCGTTCATTGTAAATATAAATAGTTTTAAGCTGTAGGCAATGATTATGTATATACAATACTACTATTAAATTTTAAATTAAAATTATAATCAGCCCAAATCTAATTATTAAGCCATTAACATTAATACAACTATGAACGTATTCACAATCACATATTTAGACCTAGCCATAAAAATAATCTTTTTGAGTGGATTGGAATAAGCGTGATTTTGTTTTATTATTATGGTGTCTCAACTCTCAATGAACGGTTTTGTCTTAATTTGTATTATAATTAGATTTGTAATAATAATAATTAGTTTAATACAAAGGTTAGAATGAACAGAATACAAGTAATAAAAAAATTGATAACATAGAAAAGATTGTTAAAAAATCTTTTTAATAATAATTATTTTTCTTACTATATGGTAGTTTAATCATGCCTTTACACTCGTGACTCGTGTATGCTATAGCCTATATTGCTATGTGAGTGGTATAGTGCAAATTCCAATATTTCACACGTCGTATCAAAAATTGATAGTTAACAAAATATGTATACCTATATCACATTAATTTATATTATATGTGCAATTAAACGCATATATATAAATATTTTTTTTTTTTTTGTAAAAATAATGTATCGTTATTGATTTTTACACATGCGTATTGGTATATAATTTATCGATTTCATACAATATGTTGTATACATCATTAAAGTTATTGTTACTAAGTTAATGTATTTAATATACGAACAGGTTAATATCTCTCTATATGTTTTGTAGTCCAGCTGTAACGTTTAATATTTTATGCATACCTATTTGTATATTATATGCTTGAATACAAAAAAAAAAATTGAAAAATAAGACTATTGAGTGTTATTAATAATTGGCAAAATATAAGACAGCAGACTAGCAGAGTGAATTTTAAAAAAAAATGAAAGAAATTGTGGAATTTATAACATTTTAAATTTCTATAATAAATAACAATATATTAAGACTCATAAAATTAAGTTTCTATGTGCATACATATTTTTATATTTATAATCATTAGGTGCTAATATAAAATATAATATACAATATTAAGATAATGTTAACACTCATCAGCTGTATATAATGCATATAATTTATTGTTAATAAAAAATATTCTTTGCCATTGTGACATCGAATTAACATCTAATCGATAAGAACTGTTGACTGCAATTGCAAGTAGAATGCATTAAAATATTACATTTGTCTAAATATAATAATATAGTAGTTATATTTGATTTAGGTGCTTATATATGGTAATAGGTATACTTATAAGTATGATAAAAAATTAGAACTATATCTACAACTCTTAAGATAACGATTAATAAGATATTCGTATTGATATTCTACACACAAAAGAAACTTGAGGCTTATATATAAGTATTAACGTATAATATATTGTATAAATAGTACTTACATAATGAGCACTCTACGAGATACACTCAGACATGATCAAACAAATATTTTACTTATATGTTATGTTAAAATTAAAATAAATACGTTTTTTTTAATTTGATAATTTACCACAAATGCTTGTATATATTTATTTATTAATGTATATTGTATATATATTTATTATATGTACAGCAGTGTTATACAAATATTATATCATAAAAATTATTGATTTTATATTATACTTCTTTGCGATTTCTATACTATTTTTATCACACACAAATTGGAAGACTATGTATACCCCTATATTTTATATTTATACAGTATTATTTTTTGTATTGAAATTCTAAAAAGAATAATAGAATTAATCTCAAATTGTATTTATGTATTTATTTATTTAATGAATATACGGCCGTATGCCCTTATTTACATGAATATACAGTGTATAAATTAAAAACATTGCACACATAATAAGATTATTAAAACTATAACTATTGAGTTTCAGAGATATATACATTAGAAAAGGGGGATCCGCATTATAACAAAATATTATAATTTAAACCATCTTTAGGGTTTATAACACATGTGGTTAATGCTGGAAAAAGAAATAGAAAATTTAGTAGTGGTTCTAGATGGTATTAAAAAGTAATAACTAAAAATAATGTAAAATGTTAATGAAATTTAAAAATAAATATTTTAACTTAAACCATTGATTATAAATACTTATTAATAATCAATGCTTATACCTATCTTAAAAAAATATTTATATATTATATATTACTACATTAGTAACACGAATATTGTATGGTTCCGGCGCATTATACCTCAACCTAACCGGTCTAAAAGATACAATCCGTGGTATTTATTTATTTTATCTATCATTTAAATTATTTTATTTATTTAAAACTATTGAAACGATGAT